>NW_023416294.1:4028589-4296089 GCF_014176215.1 Rousettus aegyptiacus
GTGGAAGTATTTCCTGGAGCACGTGATTGCTGAAAAAATAGACAATTACTTTGCAAGTGAATTTTCTTTATATAGCTGATGTACATATGGCTAGTAGATAGATAAATGTTAGTTAGGTAGATTTATGTTAGGTAGATAGATGATAGATTAGATAGATAGATAGATAGATCGATCGATCGATAGATAGATAGATACATAGATAGATACATAGATACATAGATAGATACATAGATAGATACATAGATACATAGATAGATAGATGGACGGATGATAGGTAGATAGGTAGGTAGGTAGATAGATGATAGATATAGATAATAGATAATGTATTAAATTTTATATCATGACCAAATATTTATAATGAAATAATACTTAACTTTATATTATCACATATATTTTCATAATTCTTGGGATTGTAAAGGTGAGAAAGCCCCATAATTAACTGACATTCATAGAACTATAACGTGGAGTAGATATAAAACTTGAATTGTATCAAATGAAAAGATTTCAGGTGTTTTCAAGAAAGAGAGTTTTCATAGTTTATCACACAGATACTCGTCGATAGGCAGCTACGTTCGGGGTGAGCGTCGGTGACAGCGATCGGACACTCGGACAGAGTCAGTTAAATTCCCCTCAAACACCTATTTTCAAAGCCGGAGCCGATGAGTCGTGGGCCATCTGGAGAAAAAGTTGCAGGCGAGCGCGGTTTTCTGACATTCTCCGGACGTTCTTCTTTGTTTCTGCCCTTCTTCTTCCCGATTATCTTTTATTCTTTCCTCGTTACCTCTTCCTCTGCTGGAACAAAGTGGTCGTTCACGGACAACACAGAATTGTGTACAGCCGCGAACACAAACGTAACAATTAGGAGACGATCTGATAAAGCGGTGAGATAAAGTGTGCATTTCTCACATTCCAGTTAACCCAGATGAGGTGAGAGAATTTCGATCATAAATTCGATGAACAATGTAAAACTGTTGGATTCTTTGCAAGGAAAAATCTGTTTTTCTTTGTTTCGTGTGCATAGATTCCACGTTATTGTACGCCGAGGCAATGGTGGGCAAAGGATTCTATTGCATGCAACTAACTCTTCTAAAAAGATGTGTGAGAGCTAAGTGATGAGAAACGCAGAGTCTGAAACGTACCTCACGTAACACGGCGAAGACCTAGGGAAGTGTGTGTGTGTGTGTGTGTGTGTGTGTGTGTGTATTGTTTTTCTGTGAACCTAAGATCCGTCAGTGGAGTGTAAGTAGCCAGCAATTCCGGTGTGATCGGCCTCAGAACCAACTCTGATCACCACGTCCACGTGTAGACAGATTCTCACGCGGGTCACTAAGCCGTCAACATTCCCAGCGTGGGGATAGACCGCGGCGGTGATGGAAACATGATAAGGGACCTTTCTGGAAACCCACCGCTCCCGAGGACTTTGTATTTTTGCTAACGTCACACCCCGGAGCTGAGGGAAATAAGGAAGCATGTGGAAGATACTGTTCTTAGAACCGAGCTAAATAAACTCACGGCCAGGAAGGAGAAATCGTACCTTCTTCCACCCTGCCGTGCGGGAGAAGTTTCCCGTCTAGAACAGAAACGAAACAAAGACTCTTTTCCGCTTTCTTTGGGGTGCGAAGATGTGGTCTTAATAAAGCAGACCCCCCTGCAAGAGACCGTGGGCAGACACAGCCTCCGGGCGCTAGGGAGACATTCCAGATCTTTCCGAGAGCCCTCCAGGGCGTACTGATAAGCCAGAGGCGAAGGCTGCTTCAGAGCCTGAGCTGCTTTTTGTGCCTCTGACAGTTTCCGAGAGCCCGTCTGCAGGGCGGCTATCACACTGTCACCGTCCTTACCACCGTCTCCCGCGCGTTATTAAGTTGAGAAGGTGCCCAGCCTTTTCTAACGAAGGGGAAGAAATACGTCTCGATCCACGGATAATAAGTCGCCGAGTGGGGACGCCGACGGCTAGAGACGTCTTCGTAGGACGAAGCGCATGCTGTCACGCCGTGTAGACAGCGCGGGTCAAATCGTGCTGGGCCACAGCGGAAGCTGGGCGTCCGTCCACGTCCGTTCCCGTGCGGGGTCTGAGGAGCACAGCGCTTCGGTACGACGAGGGCCGGTGGCCGTCGACATCTGGGCGAAGCTCACGGACACGTGTGCAATCAGCATCGTGGCGGGGAACGATCGATGCCCGGGAAGCAAAGCGGCGTCCACGTGAAGGGCTTCCGGGAACGGTGGCTCTTACGCAAAAAGGCCGCCTGCATCGTATGATGCAGATGATGCTTCTGCTTACCTGGGCGGCGGGCGAGGAGGTGGGGATCCACCCTCCACGCGTCCGCCACGGCTTCTCTGCCCGAGGTGCCATCGTGATGGCCCTAGAACGCCGGGCCGAGGTCGGGGCACGGGGTTCCCTGACTCCGTGCCATCAGCGGAAATGAGGAGAAAAGGGAATCGCTTTTGATAGATGCCCATTCTAGATCGGACAGCAGCATCCTGGTCACGCACGGTCCCGTCTCAGCCCAGCAGCCGAGGATGGCTGGCCTGGGTCATGCTTCTCCTCACTGTCCACCTCGGCAGGGCAGAGGCAGGAAGCCACCTGCGACGTCACTGCGTCCCTTAGCTTGGAACGTAAACCGCATTTTATTTTCTTGCTTACTTTCTTTTTCTTTCTTTCTCTCTCCTCCCTTCCTTCCTTCCTCCTTCCTTCCTTCCTTCCTTCCTTCCCTCCCTCTTTCCCTCCTTCCTTCCCTCCCTCTCTCCCTCCCTCCCTCCCTCCCTCCCTCCCTCCCTCCCTCCCTCCCTCCTTTCTTTCTTTCTTTCTTTCTTTCTTTCTTTCTTTCTTTCTTTCTTTCTTTCTTCTTTCTTCTTTTTTTCTTTCTTTCTGTGAAGCAACCCTTGGCTGACCTCAGAGATTGCAAGGACCTTGTCAGCTTTCAATCCCTTATTTATTTATTTCTTACGCCTACAGCACCTGGTCTTCCTAGGTGGCCTCTCATCTGAGTACTAAGCCCAGCCCTGCTGAGCTTCCGCGCTCCGACGGGATCGGGCGTGTCCAGGGTGGCGTGGCCGCAGACTCTTGCTTACTTTCTGTCTCCCTCAGTACCATTAGGACAAAGACTCTCTCTGTCTCAATCAGCTCCTCATCTCCGGAAGTCAGCGCAGGGCCCCGCACACGTCATTCTACTTTCCTTCCTCTCCTCTGAGGTGTGAGGACTAATTCTACGAGCTCAGACGTGCCGGCGGTGACTTCTCTTGCCCCCGGAGCTCCGCCTGCAGCATCGGAGTGGATGGTCCCGGGAAGCACGGAGAGTCACGGGTGCTCCTGGCTTCGGCAGGGGAGCCGTGCATGGCCGTGTGGAGGGACGTGGACGGGAGGGCCGTGGGTTGGCAGGGAGGCAGAGGACCTTGGCAGGTGACGCTGGAGGGCCATCCTGAGCGAGGGCAGTGACCGTACCTGTGTCGTCAAATCCTCGTGCATGTGTGCACCTAAGTCTGCACCTCTCCTCAAGGGAAGAGCGTCGCTCCCTTCGAGCAGAGGCCTGATGGCGTGGGCTGGCGCGGAGAAGTTAGCAAACACGTCCACGGGACTGACGGAAACTGGGATGAACGGCCCCATAGACGCGACCTGCCGACATTCTCCAAAACCCTCTGCGTTGCCCGGCAAAGGGCCTTCTGAGCCACGATGGGCCACACGTCAGAAAGTTCCATCCTAAACCATTTATGCAGTCATTGACTTTGCAGGTGTTATTGTTAAAGGAAAAATATTTAGCAGGAATGCCCCTAAGTTTTCTTTTGAAACCCACGTCTCCCGCAAATACTGGAGCAGGAAAATGCGAGAGAGAGAGAGAGAGCCAGAATTCTCTTTCGTCGGAGAGGTGCATGGCCACAGAAGTGCATCATAAAGTCTCTGCTGGACAGGACAGCCCGACGCGGGGAAGCCCAGCCCCGTCTGGGAGGGCAGGTCAGGCGGGATAAACGCTGCCCTCTGAGAAAGAGGACTTGTCGGATTTCCGGGCGCCTCTGGGCCTATTCGTACCAGGGGCTGCTTGGTGACACATGGCGGGAGCGAGGGCTCCGATGGCTATCGGCGGCGTTCGATCCTCTCGTGCCAGCTGCCAGCACGGCCCTTATCTCCGAGCCCCGGACAGCGAGCGACAAACGCTTTATACTCTTCAAAGCACACAAAAGTACGTGATTCTATCTGGACTCCGAGACGGAGGCTTTAAAAGAAAGTGCGTGAGCTATCGTAAATCTTCCTGAACGGCGCCGAATTTATCAGCTTTAGGTTATTTATTTACTTTTTTTTAAAAAAACGATCTTCCACATAAGGGTGGAGGGAGGCAGCTACCGGCTCCAGGGCGGGTAAATAGTTCATTTCTCTGCCCGTTCCCCACCCGCACACACAAGGGGACCTTGAAATTCCGTAAACACGCGTTTTCAGGATCTTTGCCGTAAAATATCACAAATGAACACAAAGAGAGCGTGAATCCTCTTGGCCACGTTTTTTTTATTTTTTTATTTTTTGCCTGATGTATTCAAATGCCATTTGCTGCCTTTGTAATTTGTGGGCCTTTCGGATGAATAAGAGAAAAGTCTATTTCAGATCTGGCCAAACATGGTAGGTACCTCCACGACGCATTTCCAGACAAGAAGGAAGCAAGAAAGGCTTCCTCGGAACTTTGTCGCAGATCTTCACGCCCCGACGTACGAAGACGGTCTAGTGATGACGAGACAGTTTAGACACAACTAGGCGATGACGCAGGACGTGACATCAGGGAGCCGGAGACGTGATAACGGTCGTGTCGTCACGGAAACGACAAGGAAGAGCGGGCGGGAGGCAGGATGGGCGGGAGGGAGGAAGCATGGAGAGGAGGTGCGCAGAAAGCACTCGCCTCGCACGCTTCCTACTGACCGCTTCGTCCTGCCGCGATGCGATGTCCGGTGGGAGTGTGCGCTCGGCCCCCGGCGGGCCTGTGCGGCGTGTACGAAAATAACTCCCGTTTTTGTGGAAGCTCCACCCTTCACCAGCGTAATTCCATCCATTCTGGGGATCTTTCTAGTCCCGGGGGGTCATCAGTATGTGGAACCAAACGATCTCTCGTAGGCGACGTGCAGACTCAAGAGAACGTCTTCCCAGCGCCTCGAAGGATGTCTGCCTTTCGAAGATCTCCAGCTAAGTTTCGGCTCTCTATTCGAATTCCTAATGTTTTAGAAACTGTACTCGAACTGGACATATATTTGTCTTCGGTACCCTTTTCCACTTTTTTTTCACTCATGTTCTCTCTTTTGGCACGATGGGATATTTACTTCTAAATAAAATCTTTGTTTTTAACCCACATCGCTGATAATTCTGCCTGATCGAGTGAGGAGGGAGTCCAGAGAGTCCAACAGAGTTTGTCTGTTGTTTGTTGAAATGAACCTGTTCCATTTCCTGTAATAATTATTTTATATTTACGTTTCCAATTTCTCACCTTCCCTTCCTGTAATTTTGGAGAAATTAAGAGCTTCGTCTCTGCCCCGCGACTGTTTCAAAATATATAATGAAATCTTTGCTTTCATTCTGTGTTTAGATGAGGCAGTACTTGGATTTCTCGCAAAGGTAATAATGCTCTTTTTTTTCCCCTTTCCTATTCTGACCTAAAATATTCTGTGATTAAAATTGTACATAAATAATTTCAAAAAGAATTTATATTACTTGCAAGTCAGTTTATCTAACATCGGAGTAACTCCTATGTATAAAGTTTTGTGTTACATGTCGAGACAAACCACTGTTTGTCTCTTCATGAGTTGAGGGACCGTGGTAATGTCATTTGTGAATAATTCATTAAAATCAGTTGTACAAATAGTTGACCTATACTAGGTATACGAAAAGAAAGAAGCAATTAAAGCTGAGAGGATGTGAGTATAGGCTTTTAGGATCTGGGGCATTTTGTATGAAAAGTATAGGTGAATGAAGCTTTCGGTAAAGAATGGAGCAGAAGAGACTCAAGTCTGGGTAAAAGCGTTCACCAAGCCATCGTACATTGAAATTAAAAAGCGACATGTACACTTTTAATCATGCTTTACGTTTGGGGCGCAAAATCATAATTGACTCAAATTTAAAGATTTTTATCAGGGTAATCAAGTGTCCTTATTCTACAGTATAAAGTACTGATCGTAACAATAATTACAATAATTAATCACTGAAAATATTTTAAGTGCTTGAATTCACGGAGGCTCGTTCCTTGCCTCGCCCCCACATACAAAAAAAAAAAAAACAGAACAAGAAAGAAAGAAAAAGAAACAGATACAGCAAGATAAGACAGTAAAATTAATCAAGAAATGATAAACCTGAAAAGAAATGAAATAGATATGTCAGAATGAAAATCCACAGATGCTATTGTGTATATGTACACGTACATACATATACACGCACATACCTTGATAATCAGAACTACAGTTAAGAAATGTCTGAGAAACAATAAAGAAATGGGAATAGAAAGGTTCAAAAAGAAGAAAATAAAGGTATAATGAAGAAATTCATGAAAATGGTAGGATGGAGATGCAAATAGACAAACTCTCAAGCAGAAAGTTAGGAAGAGAACACATGAGTACAAATGGTATGAAATATATCTGTTTAGCCACTCGAAGAGTAGTAATCGGAAATATGACTGATCTGTGCAAAAGCGCACCCAAAACAATCAGATTTAATAGTTCGCACGTGAGCAGGATAAAGAAAAAGAACTGGAATAAAATAAAATAAAATAAAATAAAATAAAATGCACCGTGGAAGAGAAAGAAACAATCATAAAAGAATGAAAATGAGATTCTCAGACCGTAGCTTGTCATCCATAGATCCCATAAAAAATGGAATAATGGAATAACACAGTGAGATGTTCTACAAGAAAACGTCCCACCTCTAAACCTAGATCCACTTAAATCATCTCTCGACCATAACAAGATACATAATTTTGAGACACACAAAATTGAAACATTTGTAATACACTATCGATTTCTCATAAGACTACTAAAATCTGTTGCCTTAGGTAAAGAACAACAAGACGGAAAAATAAGAAGTAAAACAAGCCGAATATTTGGCAACACATATTTTTTGAGTGACACCTCACTGGAGAGTCCGCGCAGACACCTTACAAACACACGCAAAGACTTCCGGTAACGCCCAAGCCACACACACAGGCCGCACGTTGATGCCTCGATGGACCGGCCCCTTGAGTGCCGCCGTCCATGCTTTCCAGCCCGGGAACAAGAGGTGTGAACGAGGAAGCTTCAGGAAATCCCACCTCCCAACCCTCTGAGCTACACCAGGCTCTGCAACCACAACAAAGTGGTTATTGCGTTCTGTCACAAAGTTCCGGGGTGTTTATTTTTTTAATATAGTGATAGATAACCCATCCACTGTCCAATCTTTAATAACATCCACTTTTATAGAGAAGTACGTGCTTTCAGGCCATGATACAGCAGGAAGGTTAGTAAAAACTGTCCCTTGTAATCATTCTGGACAGTAAAAGATTTATGTTCCAATGCATTTAGTTATCTTTTTTTTAAAGTTTAATTACAAAAATTGTAACATTATACAAAGACCATGCTTCGTCCACAACCAAGTGCTATAGAGGAGGGTGCTTCACTCGTGAACTATGCTACTCACTTCTCGTTGAACCCCAGCATCACACGAGGGGGGCTTCGTTACACACACACCTTCCACCTCGCTGACAGGTGGCAGACGGGGAACGTGCCGGGAGATAACATCCACAGCAGTGCTTGGCAGAGTCCCCGGTGGATGCGAATCCAGGCCACATCTACAACGATAAAGAGAGAGTAAAGTAAATCGATGGAGACATTCTCACTCTGGCATGCGATAAATAAATAAAGAGAAAAAAGAGGAAAGGGAATTCGCAATCTCCAAGACATAAAACGGTGTTTGAAGGCATATTTTTTAAAAAGTCGAGGTTGGGTTAAGAAATTCCTGGTCTGACAAATGATATTGACCGATGGGAGCAGTTTAATACTCCTTCTGCAGAGGATATCTTATTTTTCTGTTAATTTTACTTTTATTTTTTATTTTTAGTCCACCTTTATCGATCTAAAACGGGCATGTATCACTGTGTAAATTTAAGGCGTACTTTCTGTCCACATGAGGGTAAGCTCTGGCTGGACGTACCTGAGTTCACTCGGCCACGTGACTTACACAGAAGGGGGCCCTTTTGGTTAGGAAATTTCTCCAGTTCCTACTCACACGATTACACAGCCTTCATCGAATTTCCCATGAGGCCGTGTCTTACAAACACATGGAATCCGCATTTGTTTACCATTAGCCTTCTAGCAAAGCTAGGTCAGTCCTGCCGAAAGCATCCCATAGAGGAAGACTTTCCCTGTGCCGAATAACAACAGAGTGCTTGCCAAGAAGTGTCTCGTTAGTTAGTTACGTTAGTAAGGACCGGACCCAACGACCTTCCTCCTTTCTCAATGGTGAGAAAACAGACCCGTGGGACCTCGATCGCGTGCGTTTACAGTCGAGAGGTTCTCTGCTCTGCCCCGTCCTCTGCCAGGGCATGAAGTCTGTAACCCATTTCTTTCCACATCATGTTCTGCTGGAAACGCAGGACTTCCAGGCTCCATAAGCAATGTGATGTTGGAAGAAAGGAAAGACATTTTTCTCTGTGAAAGAAAAATCCTGGGCGTCGTAGGCAGAGATGGTTGAAGGAAGAGACTCGAGGAGCCTTTAAAGGAGCACCGGGGATGTGGAGCCTCGTCTCTCGGCTTCTCCGGCTGTTAAATCTCTTTTAATGCTCAACTCATTCTCTCCCCCACGGAGTCGTTACGAATCCCGAAACAGCGATTTCTCTTTCCTCTGAACGCAAACACACTGCTTAGTGCTCTCTTTCAATAGCCATTAGCCAGTTATGTCACGGGAGCTTCTTTCATTGCCTGGAAATTTCGTGGAGTGTTTTCTGTTAACTTTCCTAAAGGAAAAAAAACCAAACAAAACAAAACAAAAAAACCATGAGGCAAGCTGGAGACCTAAGAAGAGCTGATATTTCACTTTCACATTTGAAGGGAGGGAAAAATTAAAAAAAAAAAAAAAAACAATGTTGCAGATCCAAGGCGGTCCGATAGGAGCATCCTCTCTTCCTCTACTCATGGCTTCAACTGATTGGATGAGGCCCACCCCAGCAAGAGAGAGCAACATGCTTTACTCAGCCTACTCATCAAATCCTAAGATCACCCAGAAACACGGGAGAACCCAGAATAACGTTTGACTAAACAATGGGACACTCCACGGCCCAGTCTCGTTGACGTGAGATGCACTATCACGGTCAGTTTTAAATTCTATTATAAATATTTCGCGCGAAGCCAAAAGGAAAATACTGTGTCGTGTTGACGTCTCAGCCTCAGGTCTTCCAAAAATAGTGGAAAATATTCTTTCTACGTAAACAAAGCACAGATAAACAAAACACTCCGTACATATCGATTGACCGTCCACTGTACACTGCTTTGTCCGGAGCGGCGAAAGACTTCAGAACGGAGGCTGAGCTGTTTAAAGGGTTAACGCGCCTCCCGGACAAGTTTTCTCGACATTTCCCACCTAGCTGACCACCACGCACAATGAATTCACTCATCGAGGTCATCGGGATACTCGCCAGACGAAAGAAACTCCAGCGGCCTTCGGCCAAAGCCGCCCATCACTGGGCGGAGCCCACGTTACTCTTACCGAAGCTGTCTCCCAAATACGCGGGCTCCAAGGTACCTGGTCACTTCCCGGGCAGGAGATCCAGGTTGTTCTAAGTGGTGGAAGATGTATCTTTAACTGTTGAAACCAGTAATCTTGGGAGGAAGAACATCTTTGATCATGACAAACGGAAACCATCTGACCCAAGCCTAGAAGGGCCACTTGTCTCTTCCATTGATGATTTAAGAATCCTGACATTTGCACCCAAAATGTCATCTACCTGGCAGAATACATTCATATCTTTCTTTCCAGCCATTTTCTCTTACCCTTCATGGGTTTTTTTGAAGCACAATGTACACAAACCACATGAGTTTAATGCTTATACCTCATTTATTATTGAGGACTATGTCATACATTTTTGATTACTGATTTCCATTTTCTTTCACACTTTCAGTCAGATCTCTGTTTTTTTTTGTTTTTATTTTTGTTTTTGTTTTTTTCCATGACATTACTCATTTTCTGGTATCTCCCCTGAGACTAAAACTTCATTTTCTCTTTCTTTCTTCCTTCCTTCCTTCCTTCCTTCCTTCCTTCCTTCCTTCCTTCCTTCCTTCCTTCCTTCCTTCCTTCCTTCCTTCTTTCTTTCTGGCTAGGATTTTATTTTCTGCTGCTTTCAACTTCATAAGCCATAGAATAAATAAAGCGTAATTTTTAAAAACCGACGTATGATTTCTTTTACCCGATGTGCTTCATCATAGCTACCTTCGAATGACATACCTGGGCTGTCTTCCCCCGGAGGTCGTGTCTGGATAAATTAGAAAGCACAGCCATTTCTACCGAATATCAGTATTGAAAGGAAGCTATCGATGTGGGGGTGAGGATCGCAACTCCCACCTTTAAGCGAAGCAGTAAATATAAAATAAAATTAAGTCCGATGTGTGTCCAATGGACGTTTTCCCAGAATGTACCAGCTGACTCACGAGACGGCACTTGGGTCTCAGGCTTTATCATTTCTCCTCCTCGCTCCCGGTGACCACCGACCCTTCTCGAGCACGTCCCTGACCCTTCCGCGGACTGGCCGTTGGCCGATGCCACAATGTCCACCCTGGTTCTCACCACCGGGTTACGCCATGGACCTTTCGTGAACCTCCAGATATGACGACGTGGCTTCTCCTTTTCTTACTTACAGCCTTTATGGCTTCCACCAAGTCTGACATCTGGACCCAAGTCTCACTCCCCACGATCGGAGCCCCTGGACGGAGACTCTCTCTGGCTACCCAGGGACCGGCTTTGCCAGACGTCATCCATTAGGTCTTACTATGAACTTTTCACGCCCCCTACGAAATCTGCCCTTACCTCCCTCACCTGGCTTCTCCCTGAGAACCCCAAATCATCATTTCTTTACCTGCTTGCTCCACCCCACTAGACTTAAAATTCTCCTCCAAAATGGCAGGATATGTCCCCTGCAGAGGTACCAGCCTTTCCCTACCTAAAACAGCGCCACGCACGTTGCCAAGGAGTTCTCGAATCAAGCAACGAAATGTCTATTCCGCGCGGTTCCGATTTGCCTTCGGCGCGAGGAATCCTGGTTCGAACGCGGTCATTTTGCCCCTCGTGTGGTGGGCTAGGTGAGATGCCGGCTGTTCGTGTGCGTGCACCTGGACAGAGTTCCTCTTCTGATTTTCTGAGCGCACGTGTGTGTCTCTGTTCTCATTTGAGTGAGTTGATAGATGCCCTCGGGCTGGAAGAGGGGGCGCCCGAACCCCACTGCTCCTCGGCTGCTCCGCTCTGTAGCTGTGGGGGCAGCCTGCGTGCCCAGTGCCAGGCCCCCTCGGTCCCAAGGAGCCCAAAGATCTTCCCCTGTTTTACCACCCGCCTACTCTTTGGTCCGTTTCCCTGCTTTTCTGAACAGAACTTAAATTAATTCGACAATTTAAAAACATACTCCCAAACTCGGAGCATGCACCTTGCCCTCCGACCTCGTACATGGCATTATATTTAGGGCAACATGATCTCTCAGGACACGCGGGTCCCCCGGCACCGTCATGCCCTCTGGCGCGTGAGAGTCTCTGAGATCGGCGCCCTCCGCCCGGATGTGGGACGACGGAGGCGGGGACATGGAGACGGGCGGTCACGGCCCGGGGACAGGAGTTTCCGCAGTTTCTTTCCAGCTTCCTCTCCTTCTGTTGCTGCCGATGATATTCGTGTAAACCCCGGCACCGCGCAGAGGGCGGCGAGCACGTTTTCACCTTTCTTACGTGGCGTCTACACCCGAGACACAGTGCGACGGAGCCCGTGACCTGTTTTTGTCAAGCGTTACCGGAATCCAGCCACCCCCATTTGTTTGCATGTCGCCGATGGCTGCGTTTTTTGCTAAGAAGTCCGTTGACCGCCTGGCCCACAACACCAAAAATATTACCCGACCCCCTGTAGAAAAACAGATGCCAGTCCCATGTCGTAAAAGGAAGCTATGAGCAGAAATCCGTGTGGATACTCACTGCCCCTCCCCCACCCCACCCCCAACACACACACAAAACAATTGTTTTTCTTGTTATTCTGACTTCATCCTAGATGCGCGCTTGTGTTGACAGCAGGTTCTCCATTGTATTTGTAAGTGTTGTTGACTTCTCTGTCTCTCTCTCTGTCTCTCTCTGTCTCTCTCTCTCTGTCTCTCTCTCTGTCTCTCTCTGTCTCTCTCTCTCTCTCCCTCTCTCTGTCTCTCTCTGTCTCTCTCTCTCTCTCTCTGTCTCTCTCTCTCTCTCTCTGTCTCTGTGTCTCTCTCTCTCTCTCTCTGTTTCTCTCTGTCTCTCTCTCTCTCTCATACCTTCGTGGTATAAAAGACAAAGGCTCCACTCTATTTATCTAGAGTGTTAAATCCTCGATGCAGGGGCGTAGGTGTTAGAGATATTTTTTTCGTAATTAAAATTGTAATGTCACGGTAAGGTGGCTTGTTACCATTCCCAGTCCCACTCTAGGAAAAGCAAGAGGCCCGGCATTTTGCAAAATGCACTGGAACTATTTATTGACGAAGAAGAGGTATGTAAAAATACAAAGATCGGAGAGACGCACGTAAAATCAGTGTCTATGCATTGATACAGGATATCCTAGACTTAGCTCAAAAACTGTCATGGGTTCTTTTTTTTTTTGTGGACGCATGGGTAAATAGTATACAGAAGTCAAGGGGAAAAAATATATCAGTTACAGATTATCACAATATGACAAAAATTCTATATCTACCAGAAGATAAAGAGTTCGTAGGGAGAAAACATAATTTTTTAAAAAATTAATTAACTAAGTTATTTACTTATTTGGTGACAACGGTTAACAAAATCCAGTAAGTTTCAGGTGTACAATTTAAGGGTATGGATCTTTTGTTCTGTAAGGTAATGTGAATTAAACAGAAAACACTTTTAAAATGCAGAAAATGTCTACAAATAAATCAGCATTATCTTATCCCCCTAAAAATCACTCATGCTAATTATGCAGTTGACTATCCTGAGGCCTTATTGCTTTCCCCGCTCACAGGGTTAGTACGGCTCTCTGTCCCCGGAAAGAAATTCAGCATCTCGTTAAACAGGACGGGACCGTTTCGAGCTGGTTCTGCGATTATCCTTTGCAACAGTGTTTTCAGGGCAAATTATGAAGAAACGGTCGGGTCCCACGAGTGCCCTTTGGGGGAGTTCTACTTGCTCTTGAAATGTTACAAAGTTTGAACGTGATTTGATGTAATCGACCTCTCAAAATTAGAATTATAGAAACAAAACAGAACGAAACACTATGTAAATAATCTTCATTCGAAAACGGATCTTTTGTCTTTTAATGTTGAACAACTGTCGCAAGCCCATTGCCGTGTCATGAAATTACATTTATGTTTCATAACTAAATAATAGATACTTTTTTTCTCTAATGATATTTTTCCCCCCTCTGGGAGAACTAAATCCATAACAAAAAAATTAATGACAAACCTGTTTTTCTTCTTCATGATCCCAGGGACTGCAATAGATGTTTTCCAACTACAAGGCTCAAAATTGTCTCTTTTATCTCCCTTAAAGGATCTCGAAGGTACCCTCTGAGACTCCACTGCGGAAAGTTTCCGTTTCTGTCCAACGTTTATTTCGTCCCGAGAAAACGGACTAACGACGGAGCGTATCACTGTAAAAATAATGAAGACTATATGTACGTATTTAAAATACAGCAGACGCAATTCTAACCACTCGGCAGGTTCTATATCGTTCACGGTCGCAGCGCGAGAAAGGTCCCCTCATCCCTCCCATTTCACAGCCAAGTAAACCGAGGCGCAGAAAAGTACGTTTCCTGTCCAAAGCGACAGAAGCAATTGTCCTAAGTCACGGGAGCAGCCAACGGAAGAGCTGACGGGGACTCTCAGTTGATCGTATTTTATTTCTTTCGCTCTTCAGTCGCGACATGATTAGCAGTGCATTCGATGGGCATTTATTTCCTTCGATACAGATACGCCTGTACACGAGGCGTATGCAGAAAGTCAAAATTATTCTGTAAGTTTTTTTCCGAGCCAGGGGACCAGCCGCACCGGGGCGGAATACGCCTGCAGGAGCCCATCATCATTCCACGAACACTCACGGCCCCTGGAGAAAGAAGTCAGGGCCCCAGAAGACTGTGTTTGTGACAAAAAAAAAAAATCCTGGTTCACCATTCGATAGCACTTTATGCAGTGCCCGACGCATAGGCTTACTTTACTCTGCACAGAGCTAATTTTCTCCCAGAAAATACAGAATGGCGTTACCAGCCGTATTCAGCAGTTAACCGTCGATAATCTCATTCCCGACATGGCAGAAGAAACTGCGTTTAGCGGTGAGCGTGCGGCATCCATCAGAAGGAACGGCGAGCCATGGTTAAGAGTTTTGATCTCCACGTGACATTTTAATTCCACCTTTAGAAAATCAATTTTCAAGGTCGACGGTGAGGGCGGCGTGCATTTTACCTGATGGAACAATAAATTAGTTACCATGATAAAACCGATTACACCACATCTATTTAGGTAGAAAGGTCGCGGCCAGGCAAACGTGGAACATTCGGTAAACAGAAACACGGAGCTTTAGGGTTTCTTCTTCCCTCAGGAAGGTGCGTGGCTGAGTGGCATTTGCAGCTTCAGGAGACCTGCTGATGTCTGCGGCCTCGGAGGGAGGCGCTTGGCCCCGAAGCCCTTTCACGGTGTGTGGTTTGGAGAAAGGAGCCCGCGTCAGCGCAGAGAAGGAGGAAAAATGAAAATAACTTCACTAGAAGGTCGAAGAGGGGATGATGTCAGAGATTTCTACGCCTTTTTTTATTTTTGAACAAATGCCAGTTTTTAAAAAGGGTCTGTAATGGGGAGAGTGGGAAGAATGACGGATTCATGGAAAGGTCAAGAGAGACGGAGGCAGGGTAGGGACTCGGCCGTGCCCCGCGCCTCCGTGGGAACCCGGTCAGCATGGGCCCCACGGCGCCTCGGAGCCTCACGGACCAGCGCCAGGTTTCCCCTCCAACCTCTCAGGATCTGCATTTTCTTGTTCTTCTTTTTTTAAACAGCCGTATCGAGGTGCAATTGGCGCACACAAACCCGCCCACTGTTCGCACCTACGGCCGGGCAGGTTTTGAGCATGTGCGTGGCCGGAAGTCTCCGCCCGTCCACCCCCTTTAATGTTTCTTTTTTCCTGCGGTAAGATCGCAACGTGCTCTCCGGGCAATCGCCTCGAAAGTTATATGAACGTTCGATCGCTGTGGCGCACACCTGAAACTAATATTATCGGTCCGCCGTAACTGGGAAGTTGAAGAAATTAAAAGTTTCTAAAAAACGCAGAAAAATAGAATCACCGCGACGTGAGACCCACCCTCGCATTGTGCTCAGTGCGCAACGCGGTCTCGTTAACGCCGGGGCGCGGGCCACATCCCCAGAACCAGGGACGTGCGTCCTCTCCGGCGGTCACCGGGATGGGAACAGCGCCAGCCTCCCCTTTGTCCGGCTCGTCTAACGCTGTGCCAACGGTCTGCTGTTATTTCTTTATTTTTTCTCATCTGGAGGGACGGCCCGCTCGGAGCTCATGCCATCGAGTGAAGACGAAATGACGCAGGACCAGGACGGACCCCAATCCAGGGACCGAAGCCCGCGTGAACGGAGAGGCGTGTGGGCGGCAGGCCCGCGGACGGAAGATGCTCGGGGGCGCACGCGGAGCTCGGCGACGTGGCCGCCAGCCTCGGCCGCAGACGCCGTGGAAGGCAGGAGACACCCTCCCCGCGAGCCCGATTTCATGCTTGTACTCCCCGGAATGGGGAGAACATTCCCTTTTTTCCCCCAGCCCACTTTGCAGTGCCTTGTTACCGCAACCCTAAAAAACTAACGTGGCGACCGAGAGCGAGTCGGACTTCTGACACGATGAGCGACTTCGTGTCCCATGAAGAAATGGTCCTTCGGTATCCACAAACGGAATTTATATTTATGGAATTGATATAGAATTTCAACGGCGTCTTTTCTTGCTTCAGAACTGTATTAAGGCGAGCGTGCGATGTATTTCTTATCATTTATCTTCCCCGTGGTGGTTTTAAGAGGATTAAATTTTACGTCTTATACATCTCCCTATGAAAAATAGACTGTATAATTAGCCCCAAATAAACGCCTGTGAACATCATTGCAAAATTGGCATTTGAATATCTAATGCCTTTAGGCTGTGAAAGAGGAAGTCGCTTTGCAACTCATTGGATCGGGAAGTCAGCAATTCTCGGATTTTGGGGTCGTTTGGGATCCGTCGCGGCATGAAGGAGCGGCCGTGATGAAGCTGCAGCGCGTGGGGGGCCTCGCTTCTGAGCGGGGTGTGATTATCCGAGGCGGCGCCCGCCGGGGAGACGCCTCCTGCCCGGCCTCCCGCTGGGCCGCAGAGAGCCAGGTCCCCGGACACGGGGAACAGGCGACGTGCCTCTTGCCGCGTGGGGTACGCGAGGTCCTTGCGTCTTCGTGACCCCTCGATGGGCCTCAGCAGGACCAGAGCCGCCGCTCTCGCGCTCCGAGGCCCGGGTTCGCGCTGTCGCGGGAAGAGCCGGGTCCGGACGCGGTTTAACAGCCCCCGGCAAGGCGGCGGCCGCGAGCGAAGTCCTACGCTCATCGATCACTAAACCTTCCCCTGGCCTTTCACCGTTGTGATGGAAAGAGGAAAAACAGCGCTCACGTTCCTAAAACAGCCACGGGGGCGGCCTGTACTTACCCCTGCGCGGCCTCGGGACGCGGTCGCTCACTCGGGCTCCCGCGGCGCCTGCGACGTGTTGAGCCCTGTGCTCGGCACGGTGCAGGAGGAGGAAACACCAGGGTCACCGATACTCAGGTGCGCCCGGCGACAGGAAACACCTGGAAGCCATCAGGCCGCGGCCGAGCCGGGCGCCCAGCGCCGTCTCCGCAGGCTGCTCGGCAAACGCCTTCTAGAACGTGCTCCTCTTGAAGACCCCGCGCCCAGGTGTGGCGGGCGAGCCGGGACCCAGGTGTGCGCGCCTCAGCCACAGGTGTGGCCAGGGGACCGAGAGCACTTCTGTCTCCCAGGCCACCAGCGGTGACTAATGCCCACAGACGGGGGGCCTTGAGACCGCCGGGCGGTCACTGTCGTGCTGTTTCGAGGCCAGAAGCCCGAACTCAAGGAGCCGGCGGGGCTGAGCTCCCCCGAAGACTCCGAGGAATAGCGTCGCGATCACAGTCCGTCGGAAGAGCCCTTTCTTTTGTAAGAAGACACAGACAATGCTCTAGGGACAGACCGGAGGGCAGTACTCACGGCCAAGCCGTGGACGGTCTGCAGCGGTCGGCAAGGTCACAGGCAGCTCCGCTGCTCTGAGTCACCTGTGAAGGCCATGAGCTTTCTCTGCCGGGGGTTGTGAGGGTCCGGCCAGCCCAGCGCTGTCCCCTGAGGCCCCCTGCACGCTGCCCCACACAGTCCAGAGCCCACGTGGGTCGGCCGACGCGTCCCTGACCGGCTTCTGAGTTCCCCTTTAGTCCTTGTCAGGCCCACCTCCCCTCCCCCCCCAGGTACCCTGCTCCAACGTCCAGCTAAGCAGCCCCTAAGCAACGACTCCACACACAAGGACGCCCCCCATCTTGCCTGCTGTCACAGAGGCCGGCACCATCTCACGGGCCGATGCATTTCGGAGACGAGCGGCAAGCTCCTCGGAACGAGGCGACTCACCGTACTTTACGGGCCAGGCACGTGGCACTGATCGAGTCGCGAGAGCGGCGAGTCTCTGCCCTTATATCCGATTGGTTCGCAGCGCTTGGGTCCCGATTAGTTCCGGCCCCGACTCAGGACGGACGATGCTCGCACTGCGTGATGTAAAGATGCGTCCTGCCCGCTGTGCGGGCTCCCCGCGGCCGGCCGCCGTAACGGGCCGCCGCGGACTCGGACGCTTGAAGGAAATACGAGCAGCACCTGGCGAGAGCACCAGGTGCTACACAGGTCAGAAATGAGAGGCGCGGTTCAGGGGCCGAGACCGAGGCCGGGCGCGGCCGTGCGCCTCCCGCGGGGCCCGGGCGGCCTCCTTCCCCTCTCTCCCCTTCCACGGCCTTCCCTCCCCCACCCGCACCCCCGGCCAGTGGTATCCCCGTCACCCGGCTCCAAAGCCAGACCCATGCCGCCTCGTTCCCGACCTTCGCGTTTCCTCTCCGACCCCCGCCCTCCTCCCTCCCTCGGCTCGGGGCCTCGGTGACGGAAATGTCTGCGTTCGAAGACCCAAAACTTTCCCCGCGAAGTGCTTTCTGTCGACCCGAAGTCCTTTTGGCTGCGTCCCATGACGCATTCACGGATCCCGGGCTTGGAATGCGACAGCTTTCGAGGGTCACTCGCTGGGACTACGAGCAGAGGGGTGGCTGGGTGACAGGGGAACCCCAAAGAGGTAGCAGGAACTCGTTAACAGGGCGCGCACGGCTCAGGAGCCTTAGGCAGAAAGGGAAGGAAGTTCCCGGACCAGGAGAAGGGGCTTTATGAAGAAGGCAGCCTCGTGGCAGGAGCCGCCTCTGGTCCAAACAACGTGGCATCCTCAGGACCCTCCCGGGGGGAAACGAGGAGAATAAATACTGTCCACTCACGGTTCCTTCGCCCTGCACTCTGGCCCCGGGCAGGGCTCCCTACCGGCCAGGTCCAAACACAGCCAGAGAGCCAAGGACCCCGTGGACAGGATCCGGACTGACCAGCACCCCCGGGCGGGGGGCAGGGTACAGGGGGTGTGCGAGTCGCTGTCCGTCATCATGCGCCCATCCTCTGCTCCCCCCCAATTCTGCTCCTGTCATTCACCTGGGACGACATTCTGGCTCCAACACCCCATCATCCTCCACGTCATTGGGAGTGGGGAGCAGAGACCCCTGCCTTTCTCCATCACGAACTTCCGACCCTCTACCTAGCTTCAGGCAGCACAAGTGGGTGGGGTTCTCTATATGGCAGAGGCAAAGCCAACTAGAATTTAGCTTATTATTATTATTATTATTATTATTATTATTATTATTATTTTAATAAAGGTTCCATCTGTACCCACCGGCCGGTGAGGTAGGAATGAACAATCTCGCTCGTTCCTATGAGATTCTGGCCGACGCCCCTCAAGGAGAGAGAGCCACACGGGATCTGAAGGAAATCGTCTCTAATCCCTTCCGCGCCGTTATCGGCCTCATCGAAAGCGGCAGGTGAGCCTTGCGCCCGGAGATATCGGTGCCGGGTCACCGACAGAAGATCGGGAGAAGATGCAGAGGCTGCAGCTTCGAAGAATTATTGATCATGAGGTTCCTTCCGCGCAGCCGAGCCGGGAAATTACGTACCTGGGGACGGATCTGAAATTTAAAGAGGCGCGCACGCCGTACCCGAAGAAGCAATCGAAATTGAATAAATGGAGATCAGTTTCGCGTAGCAGGGAAAGCGAAATATGCTACAGTGGTTTTTGTTTTGTTTTGTTTTGTTTTTGAAGTGAAATGCGGATAACGTAAAATGTCACCAGGAACCGTTTTAGAGTGTCCCGTCGAGTGGCACTTTGTTTATAAATAAACACAATGTTGTTGTCACATCGGTGGTTGTTTGAACAATGTCCACCCGGACATACGTCAGCTGGAAGCCACGAACGTGACCTTATTTGGGAAAATAGTCTTTCGTGGGGTGATTAACTGAAGGGCTTTGTCATGAGACGCTCCTGAATGAAAAAAATGGGGCGTTAACCCAGTGACAAGTGTCCTTAGAAGAGACAGAAAAAGAGAAAAAAGGTTCACAGAGGAGGCGGTGACGGAGAGAGAGGCAGGGACTGGAGTGACCCAGGCCTGCCAGGCGGTGACCAGGAGTAGGAGAGAAAAATGGGGCTCACTGTTCCCGGAAACCTTTAGAGGAGCCCCCCGCAACACACACACACACACACACACACACACACACACACACACACACGCACACACTGCCATGGTCTTCATTTCGGTCTCCGGGATGGTGACAAATATAGTTCTGTCATTTTTAGCCACGTGGTTGTGGAAATTTGTACAGCATTCTCTAGAAAACTAATCACACATCTAAACAAAGAAACAAACAAACAAACTCACAGTAATTTCGTAATATCATCTCAGACTTGCTGGTATCAAAATTTCCCCAATTCTCTCTAAAAATGACTTTGTTGTGTTTCTATTGGGCGCGTTTAGATAAGGATCCAATGTAGGTTCGTAGAAACATCTAAATGAGGAACACCGATCTGGAGAAATCCAGTACGGAAGGGGGTTTAAACTTAGCCATGCACGTAACAAGCCCACTCTCTGTAATTGCATAGGGCAGTAGGAATGGAAGACAGCTCCTCGTGCTTGTAATGAAGATAGAGGAAGACGGCCCAGGAGCCACACACCGCTTAGCACGTCGCCGAGGACGCGCCGAAGCAGACGCGAGACCAAACTACAGAAAGCGATCAGAGGCCGGGAGGCGCTTGAGGACGGAGACGCCGCCTCCGGGGCGGCCCGGCCCGAACGTCCACGTGCCTCGTTTCCCCCGGAGGTGCGTGAGCCGTGCCGCGGCCTCTGCGTGGACGTGAGCAGCTCTGACACCCCGCCATCCGGGACCTGACGACGACGGGGGTGAGCCCCGCGGGTCTTACGCCCTGGACGGATGGACCTCATGAAGCCGGAGCGTTTACAGACCCGGGATTCTTGTCTCCATCCGATCTGTCCACGTACCGGGGGCCGAGCTTCCGAGGTACGCGGCCGCGCTCGGGACTTCTCGGGCGGTCCCCGTGCGGGGACAGAGGTCGACATGCTCCGCCGTCACCTCGTGCGTGACCTGTTGCACGCCGCCACGGCGCTGACGAGTGCCCCGGATGACAGACGACGGCATGGTGTGAGCGGCCGGGTAACGCCGGGCTCGTACGTGGCCGATTTTCGCCTTCCGCGTGGCCGGTCGCTCTCCCGGGAAGAGACTCACGCAGAGCTGCGGGTATTAGGACACCCGGTGGCTGGGGGTGACGGGGCCATGGGAGAGAAACGGCTCCGTACTTTCACGCCTCGCATTTTAATTTTGGGCTCCATCTTGCACTTCTGACGCGATCATAAATAGCTGTTTTGAAGGTCACCATGTGCTCTTTGAACGTGTTAAAAGCAGCAATGTGCTTAGACGAGGTGTTCTCCAACCCTCTGTTGGGGGAAAATGGTCTCAAAAATCAGCTGAAAGGTGCCCTCAAGGGCTGGAAGTCTATTTCAGTATGTTTAAATGTGTGTGTGTGTGTTTTTTAAATATTCACATTTATGCATAGTATGAATGTTGTTGTTAAAATCCTGCATTTATTAAAGCGACATGTTTTAGTCATGCTCTTTTATAAAAGATCATCCCAAACACCTGTTACTGAGTTTTAATTTTTTGGTGCAATTGGGTTTTCCATACTCAGGAACCCATATAAGGCATCAATGAGAATGACAGAGGACCGTGACAATAACATCTGTTAGAGCGTGGTGACAACGAATTCTTTTAGGAGGCATGCCCGAATGCCGCGCGGTTGAAACGTTCCGAGTGTACGCCTTCCGCGGGATGGGGGCGGGGGGAGGTGGGGTGGACAAAGACGGCCACCGAGATGGCACCTTGGAGGCTCAGCTTGGACCCCGGCAAAGTGGCGTTATCGGGATGACAAATCTGGACATGGTTGAGCTCTTTTTCGCGCAAACATCGGATCACCGGTTCCTCCGGTTTGAACAGGGGAGCAAGGTGAGGTTCGTCATCGTAACACCTGAGCAACTTCACGTCCCAGCTTGTCCCCAGACCAGGACTCAAGCACCGCGTCCGCAGGGCAACGCCTGGATCGGGGGTAGCCCGAGCTTCCGCGCGCACCCCTCTGCATGCGCTGGTACGCACGAAGGCGAGGCTTCTCACCGGCGATGTCTGGTTTTCTGAGTGACCGCTGCCAGACGCTTCGCAGGTGAGACTTCCAGGCTGTTGGTCCCTTTGACCAAAACGACACTCTCAGTGGACCCCTCATTTTTCCGTAAAACAGCGTGAATATCGACCTTGGGCTCAGGATCGTGTGACGACGATGTATCTCCTCCGTCCTCTCTTTCGTTCGACTCTTAGTTACCACGGAAACCAAGGTCATGGTTCCAGTTTCGTTTAGGAGGCTGGTTCTCGAGCCCACCTGCTCTAAAAGGGACCGTTTAGCGTCGCCTGGTAGTTAAGGGGCACAGGTGATAACACTCTGAGGAGACGGAGCTGAATTCGGTGAGCAAATCCTACGCATCACACATTTCGAGAGCAAAAGTCGCACGTGCGAGGCGCGTCGTTGAACTCATAAAAGGGTGTTGCGTCCTGTACAATTCCTGTGTGATTCATGATGTGGACATTCCTATGTGATCACGGAGTTTAGGAAACTCCTCATCGCTCTGAAACACCGACAAACGCACGTTACGTTCAGCAGAGCTCAAAACACTAATTATTGCACAGCCTCGCATGAAAGCATAGCAATCTCAGTCCGGTAAGACAAAATGCTCCGAACACGTGTTTAGAGGAAATAAGAGAGTATTCAATTCTGTTTCTGTTCTAAATTGACATCACATGTTCTCTGACTTGTAAGCATGTTCAAGAGGCAAAGATGGTTAGCGGAAAATATCTTTTTTCCCCACCACACAAGTGCGTAACTACACACACCTGGAATTTGCGAGGCATTTATTTTATTAAATTAAGCTTTTGACGCAGCCGCGTTTAAACCATTGGCGCTGACTTTCCAGAAGAGCTGGTATCAGAGGGGGTGTAGAGAAAGCTCAGGTGAAAGTCCTCCATCACAGGGTTCTTCTGAGGATTAAGTGACAAGAATGAGCACCAGGAAGCACCCTACAAATGTCGGCCGCCATGGCTTATTTTATATCGTATTCGTTTCATGTTTTCATCTGCTCCTTGGGGAAAAAAAAAATCCAATTATTGTGCTGATAACTATTACACTGAGACTGCTTGACTGGTTCATCCATGTCGAATATCAGCAGCTTTGGAGCACTATTTTAGCACGTCTGCCCTAGGGACTCTCCTGATTCCAAGGAATAAACACAAAGATCCTGATATGGTCCCCAAAGATGTTCATGATATAGGCTTAGTTTACTTTCCGACCCCCCTGGACACGTGTCGCCCTGGCCTTTTGGGTGCTGGGTGATGTGGCATTCCCCCGGCTCCCTCATCATTCTGCGCTTCTCCTGCGTTGGTTTTAACCACGGTATCAGGGACGGGCCCCTGCGAGACTGGACCCCCATCCGGGAAGTCGAGTGATCGCACGCGCAGTTGCGTTAGGAGGTGTCGTCTTGCCTCTGGCCCGTGCCAGGGGAGAAGAAAGAAGTGAGGAATGAGAGAGAGAGAAAAGGAAAGTCGTCGGCACGCGAAGACCCCTGGAAAACCCTGAACCCTTTCCGCGTCCCTCCCGGGAATAAACGGCGAGGAGAAAATGGCCGATACGCGAGCTGAAAATCGAGTCGCTTATCTCAGAGCGTCTTGCTCGTGCTGGACGTAAAAGCGTCCAGAGTTTATGTGGCAGAGACCCACGAGCCTCCGGATCATGGCATTTGTCCGTCTTCTAGAGGCCGACCCGCATGTTAAGGCTCTGCGTTCACTGGTTCTACCCACCTCTTATTTGAATAATATTTATTAAGATTAGGCGAGGGCTCTTTCTTACCCAATTTACAGACTCTATCAATCTTATACCGTCTTGACCTCTCTCTACCCTTTCCCGAAATGAGAAGAATTTTATGGAACGGTAATTTCAGTAATGCGATTTCACAGGAGTTCAATAGAGCTAAGAAAATAACACTCGAAGTGTTCTGTGACCCCCGCAATCCTGTTAAATAAATTGCATAATATAAGTTTATTCAACGTGCCCAAATAGAACAGGGAGTAGATGGGTCAGAAAGATAATCCACCAAAAAATAAGTTATCTGGGCGAGAGAGAATGGTTCAAAATGAACTGCGTTCTATTTTCCATCGTACATTTTACAATTTCTGCTTTAAAATAATCCATCTCGGCGTCAGCCGCTGCCTCTACTGCCTTTTGTTAATCCTATCATTTCCATTTTTATGAAGGCAAAATGAATGCCAAACCGAAAAAAAAATGTCAAAAGAAATAAATAGAGCATACTTTATTTTTTTGTTCCTTCTTCCTCTCAAAATCAGCTCAAGTCGAGTCACCTTCAGTTCATCGGAAATATAAATGTCTAAAGAAACGTATCTCATTAATAATGTATCTGTTTTATGCCCCTGTTTTTTTTCTAAGACTTAGGCAAAAATCAGCAATTATCCGAACTGACAAGGCTTTGGCTGTTTTTACTTTTAAATTTGACGTCTTCGGTTAAACTCCATAGCTATAAAGAAAGAACGTTCCCCAGGTAACTTCCTCCTGTTTTTTAGTTTTATGTTAATTATTTTGATAAGACTATGGGAAACGAATGGTAAGATCGAGTCTATGAAAATGACGCAGGAGGTTTTTTCATTGTATTCCTTTTTTATTTCCGAGTAAATGGTCGCGCTTATCTTCCCTTCCTGAGCTATTTATGCGAGTCAAAAAGATCTAGACCGATGTATTTCATTCATATTTCATCCAGAATCGTGTCTTTGTATGAAGTCTTGATTTTTTTTTCTCCCCGCAATCGTTCAGACTTTCATTTCTTATTTTATACCTTATATTGAAAATGCCTTAATCTTCCGTGAATGGGTTTCTAGCGGGGTAACATAGTTGCATGATTCACCCTTTAGAATCGCTCTACGTACATTTGGCATTTTCGAATTGAGAACGTGTCATATTTTATACAATAGATAAGTATAACAGTAACGAAAGTGCCTGTCACTGGGTCATTGATGTCCCTATTCGAATTTCTCTCGGGCATTTTGCTCTGATGAAAACTAAACATTGTTTTCCTTTCCTTCTTTTTCCCCCTGTTATAAATCCAAATTCTATTAATTTTACCCCAGTGGCAGTAAATTCACATAGGCTCAGAGTAAGCGATATTAAACTGCGGATAGAATAAATACGATCTGCATTAGCTTTATTCTCCCTATTTGTCTTGTGTCGTAACGATTCCATCTAAATCGGGAAGTTGCGTTTTCCTAAGACACCGCACTGTGTACTGAGCAGGAGAGGCACTTCCCTGTGGTGTTAATTAGTCCGTTTCTTCCTCGCTGCCTTTCGAGGACACACAGCCACAAAACCCCTAGGGAGGGAGAGAAGAAAACCACCCCTCCATCGCCTCGGGTCTGTAAACCAAGAGGCACTGGTGGGAATGAGGACGCATTTTTCACATTTGCTAAATTTAAGGCATTTTTTTGAAATAATGTTGCATCTGAGATTTTCGTTATCTATATATACATGTATAATACACATATAGAAACACACATATATCTATATCTATATCTATCTATCATCTATCTATCTTTCTGTTTATCTATCTTTCTGTCTATCTACTTATCTCTCTATCATCTATCTATCTGTCTATCTATCTATCTATCTGTCTATCTACCTATCTCTCTATTATCTATCTATCTATCTATCTATCTATCTATCTATTATCTATCTAATGCAGGCGACGTACGAATCATCCACACAATCGTAGAAAAACCAGTGTTAATCCTCGGTATGTTTTTTTTTTGTCTAGTCCCTTGTTCTATACTCCTCAAGTAGAGCTGGAGACTTGTAGAACTATTCAGTCTGACAAAGTCTGGTTCACGTACATGGAAGTTTCACTCTGCATGTTAAACCAAGGCATGGAAACTTCCAGAAAAGCGAGGAGGAGAGGAAGCGGTGGATGCAAGCATCCTCCGTCCGTCCCGGCCTCCTCATTCTCCTGTGAATACGTTTAGTGCTGACCTTGATGCTGACGTTGGCAGGATATTTTCCGAAACTTATTATTTTTTTGTGACACCTGCTCTTCAGTGGAAAGAGATAACCTTATCGCATTCTTCATCTCAGGGGAATTTTTTTTTTTTTTTTTTTTTTACCATTTCATCCTGAAAATATGCTCCTTGCTGTAGTATTTTTTTAAAGGTAGGAATCCTTCTCTTCCACATCGGTAATGCATTTTATTTATTAGAGTTGGAATTTTGTCATCCTTCTAAAATGCATTTTCTGAATGTATTGAGATGTCATGTGTCTATTTCCCCTTTTCTTTATTTTAAGGCAGGTTTTATTTATTTAAAAATTTTTCATCTCTCTATTAGGGTCAACATTCAATATTATTTTACACTAGATTTAGGTGGACGCATAGTGGTCAGACAGTATAATTTACTAAGTGATCTCCTTCATTAGTCTTGTACCCACCTGGCGCTATTATTTTCCTTCTTCTTTTAATGTAATTTTTAACTTTAAACAATTTTTCACATTTTACCGCTCTATGTCTTGTATTAGTAAAATAAATCCTACTTGAAAATGGCATGTTAAGTGATATAATTTGTTTTTTTTGATTTATCACTGGGCTATATATATGCACACACACATTCATTATATCACTTAATATGAATATTAATGTATATGTCATTTCATTAATTTTACATCAATAAAAAAATTATTGAAAGATAGACCTCTAATTTCCTTCCTTTTTATTGTCTTTGAGTTTAGTCTTAGAGTTATGCTACTCTCAAGACATTTCAAAACAGATACATGAGTTTTGTTCCTAAAATTTGTCTGTCCTGTATTACATCATCTAACAGTTTTTTAAAAATTTATAGAAAAACTATTCATGCATTCTTTTAACATACTAACCTTGTTATTTGCCTTTATTTTTCTGTTGACATCCTTGGATTTTCTACCCATGACATCAAAAACATATCAATGATAATTAAATTAACTTCTTCCTTGTAATATGTATGCCTTTAATTTTCTTAGCTGTTTAATTATTTTTAATTTTGTTAACTAGTATCTTTAACACTAGATGCATTTGTATTATACATAGATACATTTATAGTGTATGCATAATGTACATGATATATGTTAACATGATATATATCTTAACATCATGTAGATACAAACGTTATATATGTTATACAAATATTTCCATTTAATACTTGTCCTTCGAATGAGAGTCGGCTTTGATTTAATTTTTTACGGCTTATGGAGAAGAGTTATATGCACTAAAAATAAAACATTTAGCATATTGACTAATACAGAAATTCACATTTATTCTTGCAATAAATCTCGAGTCATCCCAGAGAATTTTTCCGTAACATCAGCTGGATTCTGTTGGCTGGCTATTTAAAATATTTCCATCCATTTATCGTCTGTGCTGTATTTCTTAGACGTCACGCCAGTGTGTCGCTAGCTTTATAATAAAAATTTGGAACTCTTTCTCCTTTTCTAGGTTCAAAAGCAGAGAAGATATCAGCCAGTAAATCTCACTTTTGGAGAAAAAGCCGCGAGGCCACCTGGGAATGCAGTCTTCCGAGCGAGGAGAGGGTAGGGTGCTCTCTGAGGTTATGTGGCGAGTCAGGGGCCAGTTCCTCCTTCTTCCTGGGGGAAAAACATGTCTGTTCAACCAATCGCCCACCCCATCCAAGTCCTCGCGTGCATTTGCAAGGCACGGATCAAACAAATTGATTCCGTTCCTTCCTCTTCTTAGCTCTGATCGCTTCTTGCTGTAGACATTTGGGCTTTCTCCCATCTTTTTTTGATGATTATCGTCTTAGTGGAAGGTTAATCTGTCATGCTGTTTCTTTATTTTCACCTCTGCGAATTCTTCTGCGACTCTTACGGTATGTGTGCCTTTTTGTCGCCGTTGTGGTTGTTGCATTTTGGGTTGGAAGATGTAACTTGTCATCACGAGCATCGCCAACCAGGCGGCGGGATTGACTGCTCAGCCCGGTGGTCGGCTTTAAAGACCTAAATGAACTCTTCGGTGTGGCCCCGTGATTCTAATCCTCTCTGCCGCAACTCTCGGAAACATTACTATGAACCTCACGACCACTTCTGCGTACGCGCCTGAGCCGATGGCATGGATTTCGGCCAGCAAACAGAACAGTGGGATGTTTACATACTTTAGGACGTGACGTGAAGCATCATCTTCCAAAATGCGAGGGAAGCAGGGAGGTTTAGTTAAACACCCCATTTAGCATTTAAAGTCGTCCTGTCAACAGAAGCTTACTTAATAAAAAGGTCTAATCTATTTATTTTTCTTTTCTCTAGTTTTGCTCAGGTTCATGCCCCTGTTGGCAGACATGTCATTGTCTTCTAGGTTTGGATTACCTTATTTTTAATTTAGGAATTTCCAGTCTTTGGCAAAATTCATGGGAACTGCGGGATGCTTCCAATATGGCTTTGTTGTTGTTGTTGTGGCATCTAGAGTAGAAATAGTTCACTCCCTGAGTACGAACCCTCTGTTCGGGCCGCCTTTTCGGTGCTGCTAGAAAAGGGGTCCCCAGCTCTCTTTGCTGACAACCCCCCTGTTAAATTTTGCCACTCGAAAAAAAAAACGATTTCTAGTCTGCCTAAAATACGCTGCACAGAAGTGTGATTGCCCACATCAGTGCTGAGGGAAAACTCTCACGTGCATTAGGACATTCGGAATAAAACTCTCCCAGGAGATTAAAGTGAAGCCCTGAGGACATCACGTGCTTTTGCAGTTTTAGCATAATTTTACTCTGTCATTTACCGCCAACAACAAAAAAACAAACTTGTAAAGTAAACTGATGGAAAGCAAAGCCCCTGATGTAACGCTTAATCAGAAAAACACTTCTTAAAATTTGGCTTCATGTACTTATCGGAATGATTACATTCAAAACTGGGTCACAGAAACGTGTAACCCAGGACCACCTGAGGCCAGTTTTTAACTTTTTACATTTATTTTATTTTTTTTCAGGTCAAGCGAGAAGCAACTGACAAATATCGTCCTGTAATTTTAAGACGTACCACGAGATGATTCGGTATGTGTGTGTACTGTAAGACAATTACCACAGTGAGGTTAGTTAACATCTCCACCAGCTCACTTACCTTTGTGTGCATGGGTGGTGAGAAGTTTTAAACTTTCTTTCTTTCTTTCTTTTTTTTTTGTAGATGCTTCTGATCTTTTGTGGTTCGTTTTCCATATTAGATTGCTGGATGGTCACATGTAGCATATTTATTTATTTGTTTGTTTATATGATTAAGTTTATTGGGGGTAACATTGATTAATACAATTATATAATTTTCAGGCATGCATTATAGTTTGACATCTGTGTATTCTATCGTGCGTTTACCATCCAAAGTCCAGTTTCCTTCGGCTACCTTATATTTGATACCCTTTACCTATCTTGCCCCCTCTCTCCCCGGCTATATTTGACCCCTTTACTCTGTCTACCTCTCCCTTCCTCCCCCACCCCCGCCCCTCTGGTAACCACTGGCCCATTGTCCATGTCCCTGAGTCTCTGTCTGTCCTGTTCATTTGTTGCTTTTAGGTTTATAACCCACGTATAAGTGATACCGTGTGATTTTCAACTTTTTCTGTCTGGCTTATTTCACTTAGCATGATCACTCAAGGTCCATCCATGTTGTCGCAAATGGCAGTATTTCATCTCTTCTTATGGCTGAGTCATAGTCCACTGCGTATATGTACCACAGCTTCTTTAGCCAGTCATCTACCGTAGGACACTTCGGTTGCTTCCATGTCCTGGCCACCGTGAATAAGGCTGCTATGAACATCGGTGTGAAAATATCTTTACAGATATGAGTTTTCGAGTCTTTGGGGTAAATACCCAGGAGAGGGAATGCTGGATCCTATGGTAGATCCATTCTTAGTGTTTCGAGGAACCCCCATACTGTTTTCCACAGTGGCTGCACCAATCTGCAGTCCCGCGAGCCATGTCTGAGGGTTCCTTTTTCTCCTCATCCTCTCCAGCATTCGCAATTACTTGTCCTGTTGATTATAGCTCTTCTAACGGCTGCGAGGTGGTATTGATTTGTGATTTTTATTTGCATTTCCCTAAACTTTCAAGTTTAAAACTTCCTGAGCAAATTCCGAGTACACAGTATTGTATTATTGACTATAGGAGCCACGAGACACAGTAGAGGTCAGGGACTTACGCCTCCTGTAACCACAGGTGGGTCCCCTTCGCCACCTTTGCCCAGCCTCCCATTCCCCTGCCGCTGCCCCTGACAAACACAAGTCCAATCTCTGCTGCTAGGAGCTTTTGCTTTGTGTGTTCTGTTTCAGATTCCCCATGTAGGCGAGATCACACACCATACTTGTCTTCCTGAGTCTGACTTATCTCAATATAGGGTCTTCCAGTGTTGTCCAGGTTGTCAGAACTTCCTTCTCTTTTTCTTGGCAGAATAATAATCCATTTTATATCTATATCACAGTTTCTTTATCCGTTCATCCTTCGACAAACACTGAGGTTGTTTCTGTTATAAACAACGCTGCAGTGAACACGGGCTCACACATAGCTCTTCGAGAGAGTAATTTCATTTCCTTCAGCTAAACACGCAGAAGGAGAATTGCCGGATCTTATGGTAGCTCTGCTTTTAATTTTTCGAGGCATCTCCACACTGTTCGGCATCGTGGCTGCACCAATTTACATCCCCAGCAACAGGGCACGAGGGTCCCCTTTTCTCCACATCCTCGCCAACACGTGCTGCGTCTTGCCTTTTTGATAACAGCCGTCGTCATAGGACTGAGCTGGTGTCTCACGGTGGGTTTGCCTTGCCTCTGCCCGATGATGAGCGCGTGATGCTGAGCGCCTTTTCAGTGAACTCCTGGTTGGCCAACTGTTGCCATCTCTTCTTTGGAAAAATGCCTATTGAGCTCTTCTGCCCATTTTTAATTAGAATGTTGTTGTTGTTGTTGTTGTTGTTATTATTATTATTATTATTTTTGCTATAGAGTTGTATGAGTTCCTGTTATTTGAGAGCTGTCTTGGAGATTCTCTCCTATGAATTTATTCTAGGAGTTCTGCGATTTCCAGTCTTACATTTTTTTTTATTGTGATTTCCATCCAGGCTTACAGTTTTTAACCCAATTTGAATTAATTTTTGTAAGTAAGGTAAGTAGAGGGCCAGACTCTTTCTTTCGGTGTGTGATTGTCTGATCTGCTCAACTCCATTTATTGACGAGACTGCCTTTTCCCCGTTGACTATTTTTGGCTTCTTCATCGCGCGTTAGTTGACCATATGTTGGATGCTGTGCTCTTTCTCGGCAGAATATAAACGCTGACATACATGCGATTCTTTATTAATCTAACCGAGCACGGAAATGGAAAGGCTGTGCAAGCAACAGAGGTTACCCACAGCAAGAATCAATCCCTTCCGTCTCATGTGAGGTGTTTCTTCTAGAATTTTCAGTCGGCGCTAACCCACAGAAAAATTTAAAATGATTACAAGGTTCTTTACGTTCAGCTTCAAAGTGACGTGCCGTAAGTCTGTGCCGACCTCTCATGTTCTTGAGGCGATTTTCATATTAGCAAAGAATTGTCTCCGTAGCGTTTTACATTTAACCTGTCAGATATCATGACCCTCGTAGCTCCTTTTCCGGGGTAAGTGTGAAATGCGGTAATCACGCCGAAAAGTCAGAAGGATGGAGTGCGTGTGCTGGAATCCTTTACTCTTTTGTAAGAAGGCAGAACTTGCAGGGCTGGTGAGTTTCAACACTCCCGGGGGAGGAGGTACCTCGCCGAGGCGGCGCTTGGCCTCATATAAGACTCTGTGTCTCAGAATGACACTTTACAGTTTCATCTCCATTTTCTTTCTTCAGATGGAAAGGCTAATCAGTAGAAAAATGGCCAAGAAACTGTCAAAGCGAAAACATAAAAAGAAATGGAAAAAGAGTAGCTCGTAGGTATGTGGCTGCATTCTTAAACAGTCAGGAAAGAAACACCTGTTTTTAGCATCGTCTTACCATCTTTGTTTCCCAGAAAGCTATTCCTATTTTACGCTTTAAAACAAACCCCAAATCGAACTCCACAGATCTTGCCGGTTAATCAGAGAAAGAGAGAAAAGAGAAAGAATAAAGGGACTCGTATGTTTACGGTCGGCATCTAGCATCCCGGGCAAGCCAGCCTCTGTTTTGCAGTCAAAGACTTTTCAGTGATGACCAATAAATAGGTCATGTGCCAGACCTACCCAAAGAGCAAATGGCAGCGCCTCAACAATAATTCCTCGTGCACAGAAAGGAAATAAAAGGGGAAATAAGGGAATAAGAAAATCTCCTTTCTTGTAAAGCCAACAAAACTCGTGTTCCGGGTCTTCTCCGACCCAATTGAGATGCTAGAAGAAATTTGCCACCACGTTTTCCACTCTGTCCTTCATCGGGGCTTCCGACGAGACCAGGACGCCCGTTGGGAAGATCCCGTTTTGCAGCCCAAACCAAACAGGTTCCAGCCCCTCCCAGCCCTGCGTGACTTCACGTCTCCCTTCTCGATTTCTTCTTTGTGAACGTCGGTGCCTGGAGTTTTTTTTCTCCCACTGTCCCCCACAACATGAATCCGTAGAGTCCAGCTGAGATTTCCTCCCGGGGCCAGCTCTCGTCTTCCTTCTAGACTCCTTCCCTTTGACTTTTGATTTTCGACCATCTGCCCTAAAATACGCGGCTTCCGTGGCTCGGAGTGCCTATGTGAAGCTTACTTTTCCTCCAGTGGCTCAAAAATCAGGTTTTTTCTGTAGGTCCCTGCCGCCTCATGCCTTTCATATGCCTTGCTACTCGGGATCCCTCAGCGGAATCCTTATTGTCTTTAAATCCACTTAAACCCCAGACCTCAGATCCATTATAGTCCCGAGGTCGCAGGAATTAAATCTAAATATTATATATTTGCCGTCCTGTCCCACACATCGTGTAGAGCTTCGGGGACTCGCACAGGGCAAAGTCTGGGTAAATATCCCTCTAGTCGGCGATCGCTGGGTCTCACGCAGTGGCGTGGAGACAGGCATGGGCAGCCCGCCTGGTCCTTCTGCGTTCCGCTGCGGCTGCTTCCGGTCCGTGCTTGTTGTCAAGAACCTTTGCAAGGACGGGTAGCCGGGCGTTCAACGTCTTGGGGTATGCCACACTGACCCCCCTTTATCTTGCCGGAGTCCACGTCTCACTCGATCTCCCGAATTCTGACCTCGAAGGTTTGTTCTTAAACACTCCAAGAAAAAGGAGAGAAACATGGTTGCTTCGGTTTTGTTTTGTTTGGTTTTTGTTTGTTTGTTTTTGTTGTTGTTGTTTTTTTTTTTGCAGCTGTGGCTGTTCTAACACGTGAATTTCTCCTTCCCAATCTGATTTCCTCAATGCTGCTCCCTTGGCACATCCTCGGATGGGAAAAAGGAGGACGCGATTGTGTTTTTGGCTTGAGAAAATTTCCTGGTTGATTAAAAAAACGCATCCATTATCCTCGATAAGAAAAGAAGCCCTTGGGAGTATCAGCCAACGGTATGAAGAGTTGGGTGATAATAGTTAAAACTTACTGAGTTCCCACGCGCAAGTCTAAGCATTCGAAGGTTCACACTCAACATGACAATACCCTGAAAAGTCCTACAAAAGTTAACCCCACATCTGCGGGCGCTGGGTCCCTTCCCAATTCTTTCAGTGCTTGGGCTTTCCTAATGGTATCGTTACATTCAGTCCACACACATGGGTTCTGGGAGCTTCAAGAGATAGCGATGCTTTCGGAGAGAGAGAGAAAGCCATGACCCGGGATATGTTTCTCTCTCCAGCGATGACTCCATGATGCTCATCTTGTTCTTGCGGATGAAGACGTAGCTCCCCACGAGGAGAATTCCAGCAGCTCCAAGGCACCACCCAAATGTTACATGTCCTTTCTGACAGGTGTGACAATGGCTGTTGTCAACAAGACGAGAAATAACGAGTGCTCGTGAGGACGTGGAGAAAAAGGGACCTTCAGACACTGCTGGTGGAAATGTAAATCAGTGCGATCATGGCGCAAAATAGCGTGAAGCTTCCTCAAAAAGTTAAGAGCAGAATTACCATGCGATCCAGCAACTGCACTTCTGTGCGGTTATCAAAAGAAAGCAAATGTACCAAATCAAAAAGATCTTTGCATCCGATGTTGACCGCAGTGTTATTCGCGGTGGCCAGGCTTGGAAACAACCCAAGTGATCTTCGACACAGGACTGGACAGAGAAGCTGCGGCAGGCAGACACACTGGAACGTGACCCAGCCCCAAGAGGAGAGGCGACCGTGCCATTTGCGAGGAGATGGACGGACCTTCAACTTACCGTGCTAAGAGACGTAAATCAGGCGGAAGGAAGTGTGAACCGTATTATTTCACTGATAACATGGGATCTAAAGCAGAAAGCGACAAATGCACACGTTTATAGAGACAGACCACGGTACGGCGGTTAACAGCAAGCAGGAAGCGTACGAGGGTCACGGGATCAACTACACCAGGACGGAAGACTAGACTGAGCGGTGAGCACGCGACGTAGTCGTAGTATTAGATGATGTGCGACAGTATCGTCCCCTTGAAACTGACATATTGTCATTCGACAAAGCCGCTTATATAAATTTCAATTTTAAAAAGCTATAAATTCCTACCAGTGGGAATCATCACTCAGGGAAAGACAGATCAGGAGTTTAAAAACCAGACCTTCTGCCTAAAAGTCCGGGAGAAACGGGGGACACACCTGAGAATTTGTTTTATTAGTGGCGCCAAAGATCAAGAGGAAAAAATCGTTTCTTAAGAAAACCCCGGTTCTAGCTCTCCAGCCTCCTTTCTAGCTGGTGGATATTGCGTGAGGCTCATCATAATTCGGAGCTATATTTTCTTCTCTATAAAACGAACTTAGAATGCTTATGCTCTTCACCTTTTCTCTTTCACGGCAAGAATAAAAAGAGAAAATGTATGAAACGCACTATGTAAATTCCACAGCATTGTACGGATAAAAGATTACGGTATTACTACAGACATTTTTATGCTTCACTTGAAAGCTCAAATAAAGTAGTCTTCCTACACAGGGCTATTTGCTTCTGCCAGAAATAAATTCTGCTGCTGTAAAACACCAGATTTTTCCAGTTAATTAGAAAGGAATGCGTTGCCTATCGTACTTTTGGCCTCCGACTTGAGTCAATATGGACAAGGTGTACTTCTGTGTGAAAGATGACCTGCAATTCAATTATCCGGCGATTATTATCTCAGGGCTAACACCGAGTTCTTGTAAAAGGCAGCCACGCAGTGGGGCAGGTGGGCACACCTGCCCGTGAAGCTTTCAACTATACTCCAGATCTTCTTTCGAGAAGTCGTCAACCTGACATCATTCGATGCACAGCACATGCAGATGACCGATAGTGCCTTATTATTTTTAAGACTCATAAAATATAGAATGGCAGTTCGTAATGCATTATCACTCTATTATCTCCATGATTCATTTGTGGAGAATTGATCTTTTCTTCCTTTTTTTTTGTTTTTAAAAATATATATATTTTTTATTTCTGATTACAGTTGACATACAATATTATATTAGTTGCGAATATGCAGTAGCGATTAGACCTTTATATAAATCCAATAGCCATCTCACATGGTTATTGCAACAGTCGTGACTATCGTCCCCAAGCTAAACTCTGGATCCCCAAACTATTTGGTCACTACCCATTTGTTCTTCTTAATCGCTTCCTGTTCGAGTCGCGGCCACCCTCCCATCTGGCCAGCCTCAGAGCATTCTCTGCATCTACGAGGTTGTTTCTGTCTTGTTTACTACGAGGTTGTTTCTGTCTTGTTTATTTTGCTCCCCAGGGAGTCTACGCGTAAGCGAAATCGTGCGGCGTTTGTCCAGTGACTGGCGTGCCCCCTCGTTCGTGTGTCTTTGCAGATCTGAGTCGGGCGGCACACGCAGAAGTAAAGGAAACCTGGCTTCCGCCCCCAGGTCTGTTCGCTCTGTGAGGAAATCGGTTTCGGTGAAGGCACCTTAGTTTTCTTTCTCGAATGTCGCTGCTTCTTCTCTCCCCAATGTCAGTGCCTCGCCTCTGCCTCTCGCTTCCCGCTGGAAAATATCCGACACAGAAAATATTACGGATAGGATATAAAATAATCATGATAAACGATCGTCGGCGTTCGAGCTGGAATCGTCTGGCTGGCATCGCAGGACTCACCTGAGGCCGGGGTCTCAAGCGTCACTGCATCGAATTCACATCGCATCGGGCTCAGATTTCCGTGCGAAGAGGCGACATTTCTCATCAGCCTTCCGGCGTCTCCTCTCTCCCCGCTGCATCGGGTATTTTTTTCCCCGGGTCTGGACCCACGTGGGTTTTATCGGGAAGTTTCGCACGTTCGGCGGCTCCCCTGGAGAAGGAGATAACGAACGGGGTCCCGCAAGCATTCTCATGTCATCCGAGTCGGTTCACCGTCCGATGGCCTATCAGCTGTGTTGGCGGGGCAGTGCTTACTGAATCGGAAATTTTGAAAGCGTTCAATGCAGAGGACGAGTGGACTGTCCTCGGAGATAGGATTATGAGAGTCGGCGGGATGCTCGACTGCCAAACCTTTTAGCAACTGTCACACCGCCATGCTCCTTAAAAAAAAAAATCTGCGGTGTGTAGAAAGGATGACCTAACTTCTGCGACTTCTGCTTCAGAAACCAAAGAGCAACTTTCCCACAGTCATGAACTATTTTCGGCATTCTTTATATCTGTGTCCCTTAGCCTTTTTTCTGAGTGAGATTCCTCACTTTACACCTTTTGCATGATTTCTCGGATCTTCAAAGAAAAATACAGGTCTACAACCTCTCTTATTTATTTTACTATTGTTTTTTTTTAAACACCCTTCAAGTTAACAAATGTGCCCAAATTTATCGCGTGTCATATACCGGGGCTAAATTCTAAATTTACCACCTTTGTAAGTGCTGGGGGTAAAAACGAAAATTTCTGTCCTCTTTAACAGAGTCGTTTTAACTTACTGACACGTGTAATCGTTATTCCTGAGCCATATGGATGAGCTGTTTAAACGCTAGCATAAACTTGTCATTACCCATTTGGTACCGTGTGCAAAATCACTTTGGGGTCGATGAGAATGGATCAAACCTTTGTCTTCCATAGAAAATTAACCACCAATTTAACCTTTTCTAACTAGCAGGACAGGAAAAGAGAAAGAACTAGAATGTAAAGAAACCAACACCACTTCCAATGTTTGAGTAGAAAACAATTAAATGATTATTTCACGAGGCAGACAGAATAGTATTTCTACTTTGCTTGCTGTTTTTATATTTGATTTTGGAATTTTCCTGAAAACTTTCCGATGCTGGCGCAACTTTCTACATTCTTGTTGTTCGCAAAATTCTTGCAACTTCCCATCTATCTCTCTAGTTAGCGCTGAAACTTTTTTTCATCGTTGTCTATTTTGTGAGTCACATTGTGCTTCCGTATGCGCCCTTAAAAAGAGAGGCCGACATTCCAAGCCGGCCAGGAGAAAATTAAACACGAGTGTTGAGTTTGCCTGAATTCGATATTCTACTCGAGTCCAAGCCTGACATCTGGTGTTGCAAATAACGTTTATTGGAAAATTACTAGGCTCATGTCTCTACCTGTTGCCTACGGCTGGGTGGGCCTGCAGGCAGAAGTATCGAGCCATTGCAGCAGAGGCCTGAAGGTCTGCAAAGCCTGAAATATTGATTATTTTGATCTTCTGAAGAAAACAAAATTTGCCCATTCTTGTTGTATGTCCAAGCAGAGAATGTGTGTGTATTAAAAAAAAACTTATGTGCATAGGACACATACAAGAGCTGTTGTACCCATTTAGACCGGACGCTGAGTTTTTTTTTTTTTTTTAGGGGAGGCTCTTGGAGCTGAGGTGGCTGTTGATGAATTTCTGAGTTTTTCTCATCTTGAGCAAGAAGCTCTCCTAAGTGTCTGAGTCAGTAACTTCATCAACCAAAACTTAGCTTTGCTTTCAATAGAATCACTTGAGACTTAGACTTGTGGATAAGAAAGTACAGTTGTTATAATAATAATAATAAATAACAATAATAATAATTAATAATAATGTATTCTTTAATCTCAGACAACATTATAATGTAGAGTCTCTCAGCCAGGGGAAGTTACATGGTATCATCACAGCCTTACACTGTTTCTTGAGATATTTAATAAACGAGGAGCAGATTCCGTGCAGAGGCGCTGTGTTTAGGGTGAGATCGAAGTGACCATCAAAATTAGGACCAAAGAGATAAAATATCCAATATGTTTATATAATTCTGGAAGCAATTCCATCTGTACATGTAATTCTTACAACACGCATTGAAATCCGGAGAGGTGTTTTTAAAAGATATTTCAAGAATGGTGTATTTCCACGGTTGTATGAAACGTGGAGTTTTATGTATGGAATTCATTCTTTGAGTCATTCCTTTTTAAGATAAATATGAAGACTAGCCTCTTACAGCCATCGTAGAGCTCAGCCGCAGACTCCGCCGTTGTAGAAAGCCAGAATGGAAAGTACTGCTCCGAAGGATAGAGAGAGAACACATTCTCTTTCTGAAAGGCACATTATTGGTAATTTTCAATATTGTGACACATTTTCTAAAGTAAAAATACTTACCTTAAAATGCACTTTTCAAGCTCCACTATTCAATGACGTTCGGAGAATTACACCAACTCGCGAAACACAAAGATGAAGGTTTTTTTTTTACCGAGAACGGGTTCGCTTTGATGTTTTTTTCACAGTCAATTTTGAAATATCCATCTTGAATATCTACAGACTTCATTTGAATCTAGCAAAAATGCTCAGAAGATGACCTTTCCATGCCAGATAAGTTAAATGTGCCGGCATTATCATACTGTATGTTTTATTATTTCTGTGTTCGTCAGGTTAATGCAGAGTAAAAAATGATGACTATCTTTTTTTTTCTCTCCCTTATAACTCAATAACGTGTTATTAAGTGGGCCCTGGAAGGCATTTATTAAAGCTCTGCGAGGCCGAGTGCCGGGGCAGTCGATAGCCTGGTTATTGGCTTCTAGGGTCTAACTTCATATTTTAGAACTAACGTAATTTGTGAGTTCCACGGACTTGATTTTCGAGGGAAAGTATCGCATTTCACACCCAGAAAGTGGAGATATCTTTCAGAGATAAGTGGCCGTTTTTCATGCATGGCGAGTAAGTGTTTGACATCTGAAAATCAACCAACCGCTCCAGGACCAAGGGCTGCAGGCTTCGGGCCGCACGGGCAGGTTCCTGGGCGAAGATGTCTTTTCCTTTCCTCTCCCCGACTCTGTTATTTTTCCTACAAATCCGCTCTTCATTTACTCAATTGCTGGGGTCGGTGGAACAAATTTTAACTGCCTTTCTGTTATGCAAGATGCACTTCCACGGGAATAGAAAAGGCACAAAAACTTACGGGGAAAAAAAAAACACTTATTAAAACCTCCACGGGGATCACGCCAAAGCACCCCCAGGAAGTGCCTTTCTCTTACATTATTGTCTTGATTATATGAAAGACCTGTTTTTTTTTTTCCCAAATACAATCAATTACTGTTTTATTCAAACAAAATAAAGACTATTTTCGAGAAATGTTTATGAAACCTTTATTTTATGTATATAGTTTATTGACATCTTCATGGTATTCCATTCCTAGCAAACCACGTTTTAAAAAAATTCTCACCTCTTTTCTATTTAATATTCTATTTGATAAACTGGGGATTTTTTTTGGGAGGGGGGTTATGGTACAGTTTCTTTTTGTGCTGTAATACATGTAGCTCATTATGAATTCTCTGTGTTAGAAAGCTAACCCTTACCAACCAATCAGCATTTTTATCCATCACGGTTTTACACTTTTTTAAAAAAAGCAGTTTGTCCAAAATTTAATCGTACATTGGTGATGAAATGTTGAAATATAATTGTCTATTAACCCACTTTGCTCTTTTCTGGCTTTTCCTCCCCTTTCTCTCTCTCCCTTTCTCTCTCTCTCTCCCTCTCTCTGTCTGTCTCTCTGTCTCTCTGTCTCTCTCTCTCTCTTCTTCCCTCTATCAGCAGTCTTCTGAAATATCTACCATGATCTATGTGAGTTACTGAGGTCTCTGGGGGTGATTTTTAGAAATGGTAGTTACTGAGTCAAAGGACACTGTCTTTTAAAGACTCTAGCCAGGGGGACTTTGTGATACTGAAATCTGAGATCCACTGTCTCAATGCGAAGTTTCAGGCTCAGAGCTTGAGACTTGGGCTATTGAGTGCTGAATTCTTCCCTGGCCGGGGACCATGTCCTCCTGCTCTGAGCTATGGCCTTATCTATCGAGCCTTCATCTCCGCAGGCAATTGAATGTCTTGCCATTGTTTTTTTTCATTGACATGGATAGGATCTCCTTTGTTTTTATTGTCTCAGAGTCTAATGCCTGTCAGTCAAATCGACAGCTGATAGTCTCTTGGTCTGATGGCTGATTTATTCCTCCATGTAGGTGACAATTACCATCTTCCCCATCCTCAGTCATTAGTCAGTTGGTTATGTCACAGAAACAGTAGCTCAGCTCAACATCCTAATCATGTCAATCTGATTACCTCTCTCAATTAATTACTTAAGGTGGCATTTATAAGGTAGTATAAGAAAGATATACTACTGATTTATTTATTTTTGATGATGAGAAGGAATGCAGATTTAATGTAAATAAGCAATGTGTATTTTTGTTTATTATAACTCTGTCCAATTGAAGATGCATGAAAATGATTAACTATTTATGAAGAATTCTGACGATCTGGGCAAAAAGGTGTATAATGGTGAATTTATAGTAGATGCTGTGAATTTAATCCCTGGTCATATAGCTAGAATGCTATACTATAGAAATCAATTGCTATACTACTGTTACTACATCCTTTTCTAAAAAAAAAAAAGTAAGGATACAGAACAATCTTTTGATGCACGTAATTAGCAAATATTCATATGTATCAACATGCAGTTATTGCAATAAAGTATTTCTTCCCACCTGATACCATCTATATATGAGACTCAATTTTGTCTATGTGGCAAATTGCTAAGAAGATCCTGACAACTACAGGGGTGGTCATGAGATTAAGGGGCTCAACATCCCCGAACTCACAGGGCTGATAGAGACATGTCGGGTAAACCAATACCTGAACTTGAGGATGAAATTATTCTCTAGATTTAAAGGTGAGAGTACAAAATGTCTAGGAAAACAGCTCTGAAATGTATGGGTCGCCTTGTAGGGTGAATAGGGTGAGAATATTCAAGTCGAGACTTGTGTAGGGAGGGAGGGTGGGCGATAAATTCACTTCAGCCACGTCAAACTCCACTAGATGCTAGATTTAAAACCAGCGCAGCCACGTGAATCTTTGGACAGAAAAATCAAGATTTTCCTGGGGCACTCACGACGGGCATGATGGAGGTGTTGCAGCCGTCTTGAGACAGACAAAGCTCAGCTCAGGACTGCAAGAATCACTGAATCCCTCTCCCTCGCCTCACTCTTGTAGTAACTGCCATTTAAGAAAAGTCTCGGCAGGCTGCAGACGCCCGGACCTTGTGGTTCAGGAGTTTGCCTCTGTCCCATGCCAGCGAGGCTTGCCACCTCTTCTAGAATGCCACGCGTATACAGTGGTCATGCTGAGTCCTCAGTTCCAAGAGGAAGCTTCACGCGCCCACATATTACCTGGGGAAGCCAGGGGATTGAAGGTGTTTTGTTTGGACAAAAGGCTGGAGAGGATTGGAGCGAGGATCGTGGGTGTCGTTCACGCAGCAGATGGATTTCGTCTGCGCGTGGGGCAAAGGTGTGAGGACCTGGGCACGGGGGTGTCGGAGGCGGAGACAGGGTGTCACGCGAAGATCCTCGAGGCAGATACCGCTCTGAAGCAGACGGTGCTGATGGAATTCTCTCGTAACCACCGGCACCACCATTTACAATGAAACGACATTTTAGTAACTCGGTTCAATTCACATTTTAGACGGTTACTGACTAGTGAGTCCACGTATTCATTCTGCCTTATCTACGAGTTTCATCTGAAAAGGAAAATAAAGGACATTCATGGTGATGAGTTATTAAAGGAAGAATAAGATGGTGACGCACATTAAATTCAGAAGGGTACGTGTGACAAAAGATTATACTTCAGCACACCTCATTGAACACAACGGGTTCTGTCATCCTTTCTCATGCTTGGTAGGGGGGGAGAGAGAGAGACAGAGAGAGAGAGAGAGAGAGAGAGAGAGAGAGAGAGAGAGAGAGAGAGAGAGAGAGAGAGACAGAGAGAGAGAGAGAGATTGAGAGAGAGATTGAGAGAGAGAGAGATTGAGAGAGAGAGAGATTGAGAGAGAGATTGAGAGAGAGAGAGATTGAGAGAGAGATTGAGAGAGAGATTGAGAGAGAAAGAAGGAGAGGGAGGGAGGGAGGGAGAGAGAGAGAGAGAGAGAGAGAGAGAGAGAGAGAGAGAGAGAGAGAGAGAGAGAGAGGCAGTTGGTTTACCAGAAGCCTGAGACCGTAGTTTAATGGATTCATGCAAATGTCTGTGTTGGCTGGTTTTGCGAGCGGAGCCACTTCACAAAGCAAGCTTTTATCAAAGGATTAAGTCATTAATAAATGGAGAGTGTTTATCCACAGGAGGGCCGCGGAGCCCCTTTGGATGAGGATGAGCTTGGTTTCTCTGCTGCAGCTGTCCGTAGCCCGAGGCGCGGCAACGCGGAGTGGGGGGCGGTGGAGGGGTGGGGGAGGGGCGTGCTGGGCTAGGAGGAGGCATCTGGCGCCACAGGGCCCCCTGCTTCCGACGGATGTGCAGAGAGGAGGCCGCGTCCTCTCCGTCTGCACCCCGTCCTCTCATTGGATTTCAGGAATGTTCGGATGTCGTCGTGTGCTCTGCTCCACGATACAGTTATCATGAAATTTATCAAAAGCCTGCTAGTCCTAATTCTTCACAAGGATCCCACGAGTTAGATTAGATCAGGTCAAGTTTGCAAAATAATAATAATAATAATAAAATAAAATAGATGTAAATATTCCACAATATGACCACAGGGACAATGGAATGAGCTTCCTACAATGAGGCTTCTTCGGTGACGCATTTACGTGTCATGGATAGGACTCCGCGGTTCGTTCCCACCAAGGACGGCCTTTTGAAATCAGCTGGCTTCGTGCGCGATGAAAATGTGCCGGGCGCGGACGGGAGTCGATGGGAGGGGCTGCGCCTCTTCCTCTGTGAGGTGTGGGGCTCGGAGCATCAGCCGGAGATCGAGACCGACTCCCAGGCTGCCCTCGGCTCGCCCGGCCTTGGACCCGTCCATCTCTCCTCCAATCTCCATCTCCCTGGCTCTAAAAGGAAGAATGAGTACGTAAGACCGGTGTGCCGTCTTTTTGAAGATATTACGTTATTTGATATACGAAAAGTGCCTGTCACGGCATAAACCAGTAACAAACAATAATGACCATAATATCGGCTACTAAGTGTCACTCGGCATTACTTTGGGGGCTGGGTGACATTAAATTGTAGGTAAATATAGGTAGGTAGGTAGGTAGATAGATAGATAGATACAGATATAGGCAGATATAGATATAGATAGATATAAATATAGATATAGGTGGTATAAGTATCGCTATAGACACACATAGAGATTTTGATGATAAAGATATAGCCATGAATAACTATACACACACGTAGATATATTATATAAATCGGCACATATGTAAGTAATCTCTAAATACAAACATACATACACGGCTACTCAGATATCGACTCTTCCGCAAACCGTATTCTTTAGAGAAACTTGGTACTGTCCTCACATTCTGAAGCAGAGTTCAGGTCATGCCCCTGGGATGCTCCTGTCTTCAATCCGATTCTTTCTGCCTCCCCGGGCAACTTCCTAAACGCCGTGTTCCTCCGGGCATAACGAGGCTGGTCTTTTCTTTGACTGCTGGCTCTGTGACCTAACGAGGAGCAGCCCGGAGGGAGGTGGGTTCAATTTACCACCCTGACGCCACGAGCTCCTTCAGCGTGGCCAATGGAGACAGAGCACCCCGGAGAGCCGAACCCGGGGGTAACGAAGGCAAACACACTCCGCGGCCTTTCAGAAGGGTGACGTTACTACGTATATGTTGAGCTGGAAGAAGGTCCTGCCTAAAAGGCTGAGCGGAAAGTGAAATAACACTCAAAATCGCATGCAATGTACATCCCAATTCTGTAAATTAAAATTTGTGTGTGAATGTCTAAAGCCATAGGAATTGTAAGAGGATACAGTAAGCATTTGAGATCATTTCTATAACCCTTATGGTTTTATGCATTTCTATTTTCTAACTTTTCTACAATATCATATATTGTCTTTATTGTAAAAAAAAATGTTTAATGTTTTGCACCAACTTTATCTGATTCTAAACTATCCCAATAGCGTTGGGGTAAAAGGTGCGGTTGACAGAGAGAGGTATAAAAAATCGAACAGACATTGGTGGCAGGCGCCAGAAATATTTACATCTGAATTATTGTCGCGAAGACTGTTGTCCTGAGTAACAGAAGCTAGCAGGGCCTGAGAGAAGCCGGACATACGGCGTGAGGATCCTTCACGATCTGGTAGGGATTAGCAGATAATTCCCTTTCAAATACTGCTTTAACCTACTCCGCGGGGCATCGCTACACACCTCTCGTCGATGGGCAATAATTCACACGTGTCGTTCGTTTTATTAGCCTCCGAAATTATAGCAATTATGTCCAGGTAAGAGTTCACCAACCTCAAACGGCCAAGATTTGTGTGTTACTAATTGTCTTCATGCTCCAGGAATTCGCAAGTGGGTGTTGTCGCACGTTATGGAAAAGAACAGCAACAGGAGACGAAGATAGAATGAGAGACTTGGGGGAGATTTCCCCAAAGCGGATCCACACCCCGGGGCCTCTGTAAGTAGAATAAGAACCACGTTCGGGGACACATCACAGAGGTGAATTCTCGCGTGGACGCAGGCGGCGGGCCGTGTGATAGACAGTGGCCGGGGTGTGTTGCTTCCATTTCTTTCATAAAGTAGAAATTTTAACATAAAGATTACGGGACACTGAATTAAGATGGCAAACACCGTACGCCCCATTCATGGAGTTTCTTGAGTGAGAAACACAACAAAACGAGACCCCCCCAAAAATTAAAACTAATATCAACGACACATTTTTCAAAAGTATCCTCACCTCGAGTTCCCTGTCTGGTGGCTTTCTTTAACTTAACATCTAGGGAAAAAAAAAACATGCTGTGGCAAATAAGGCAAACATAAATTACTCTTTAACCATCTCCTTATCGAAACGAGACTTAATAGGTGACAGTATTATTAATACCCAAAAGTGAATTATTCATTCTGGAAGACTGCAAATGTGGTTGTGAGCTTCCTCTAGGAGAGAGAGAGAGAGAGAGAGAGAGAGAGAGACAGAGAGAGACAGAGAGAGAGAGACAGAGAGAGAGAGACAGAGAGAGAGACAGAGACAGAGAAAGAGAGACAGAGACAGAGACAGAGAGAGAATGTGCCTTAATTATAGAGAAATATTTCTTACGTGGAAACCAGAGGCAATTATCTTCCAAATGACTTTTCTGGAAGTTGATGAAAATTTCTCTTTAGACGAAAGCCAAACTATTGCATAAATGGATTGGTTTCATTTAATTATTTACCCATCGCTTATTTGTTTCCAGTGAGAATAACAGTGCGTTAGATCGGGGCTGGGGGGTCCAGAGACCTGGTTCTCGGCCACGCGCACATGGAAACAATCCATGCTTTCTGCATATGCGCCCTCGTTGCTTTAGTTTTGTTTAGTTTGGGTGTGTCCAAGAGAAAACAAGGCTGATTAATTTTGAAGCTGATACGGATCACAAGGCGAGGTCTGCGGAGCCGAGGAATTAAACCGCAGAACGCCTTTTTGATCCTCCGCGGCAGCCTCCCGATGCCAAGGTAGCTAGTATTTGCCGTTGCTCCTGTGATTTGCTTTCTTCAGGAAGCATTCGGGGTTTGGACCCCCCCCCCCCGTTCCACGCGCAGCCCTCGGCCACCTGCTACACCAGCTGCTTTCGGCGGAGACATCAAAAAGCCCGCAGAAGTCAATTAATGCGTGATGTTCTCTCCTTGCAAGATGAGTTACTAAATCTTACAGGTTTGGGTCTGGCGTACAGCAGCCCCTGCAAAACTGGCTTCCCGTCGAAAGACTGTGTATCATCAGAATGTTCTAAGCTTCCACGTCTCAAAATTAATTCAGGAGCACAGAGCCGTCCAGAGACTCTTGCACCGGGCATGCGAATTGCGTCGTCTTGTCAAATGCTGTGGGGCCTCTTTATTATTTCAAACTGCTACGTGCTTTTTCTTACGGCTTCGGGATGCTACACATCGATCTTCGATTAATCTATCGACGTGACGGGGCTCAATCAAACGGGCGGGGTTTGGGACATAACTCGCCGGGACGAGAAATACGTGAGGATAGTTAAGAAAAGCTCTCTGGCACGTGCGCGTCCCCGGCGGTCATTTGGGGAAGGGTGTGGACAGCAGGTAAAGTCCGTCTTGTGGCACCACGTGGCCATAACGCAGCGGTTCCTAAAGGAGCTCGCACTAGCACCAGGGTCCAGGAGAGAGAAGCCACCCGTGAGGATCTGAGCCCCGCATCGGGAAAGACGACAGAATGGGGCAGTCGTTCTTTTTCTCGAGTTTTGCTTATTGACTCTCGTCTCCCTTACGCGCCTGCATGATTTGCCTTCGGGCCCCCCCGTGCGGCTTCTCCCACCCGATTCCTGGTGGCCGTTGTGGCCCCTCTTGCCACCAACGCCCAGGCATGCCGCATTCGGGACCAGTCCTTGTCCTTTCTGTGTGTTTGCTTGCTTTGTTTCGTTTTGTTGATTTTTTTCCCTGTGGGGTGAGAAATTCCAAGTTTCTCTGCTCTGGGCACACTGGCAGGCGTGCGCCCGCTCTACGGCCTGCGCCACTGTGTCGAAGTCTCGCGTACGCTGTCATCCACCCTCCCATTTCTCTCCTAGACATCTGCACATCCTCTTGTCTTTATTGTCTTCCTTGTGCTTCTAAGTAGCCCGGGCCCGGGCAACGAGGAAATGCAGCTCCTTGACTAAGCGATGAAGTCATCCAGCACGGACATGCGTTAACCACCCCCTCGGCGACACCCACGTTCGTCCTCCTCGGTGGCACCTCTTCATCTGGTTCCTGGCGGTGCCCGCCTCTCATTCGCGGAGAAAAGGCGAAGGAAAGTAGGAGAAGCATCGGTGAGTTGGAGTCAGCGAGGACTTGAGTGAGAGTCATTCGCACTTGGAGGAGGAAGGCTGGTCAGCGCTGGCAGCAGGTGCGCTCACCTGGACGCGGTTCTGCGTCGTGTTCTCTCTGAAGCCACTCGGACGCGAGGTGGCCTTACCGCCCCCCCCCGGTTGCTTCCCAAGGTACGGTCCTCCCATTGGCCTCGGACACAGGACTGTGAACACTTTGATCTCCCTCCACTTTGCCGAATAACCTCAAACACACGTCGCTATTTTAATCTGATTTTGAAATCCTCTCCAGCTCTCTTGCTAATTCTTATAATTTAACCAAATGGACAAAAAGCAACAGTGTTGCATGTGTAAGAAACACATCTTTTTTCTCTACACTATATTAGCCCCACAACGCTATTACATCATCATCATTATTATTATTATTATTATTATTATTATTATTATTATTTTAAATCTCATCGTGCGCACCTCACTGTACGCGGGAACAAAGTCCCAAACATTTACCTACCCGTCGTACGCAAATATTTAAAGAGTTGCTATAACCCGTGCCAATTAACGGAGCGAGAAGTTACAAAGTGTACGTGCGATTTGAATTTTGTTTCTGAAAATAGAACATGCCTGAACCGCCGTTGCTTTTCAAAATAGATCTCCCATAATGGAACATTCAGTTTCCAAGAAATTGTAGGGATGATTATCTCTACATAAATATGCATTATGTTCGTTATATCCTGCAATGTGGGCATCGCAGCCACGCGGAATAGTAACGTCCTTGTCATCAAACTGGCTTTATTCGAGTGTAACCATAACAACATAGGCCGTAATAAATTACAAGAGCGATGCATAGAAGAATGCGTTTTATCACCGTAAGAGAGAAACTGCATTTAAAAGGAGATCTGGGTTGCTCTGGATTTGGACTAGATGTAAAACAAATAAACAAGCAAACAGAGAAAGAAAATTCCACATATTTACCGTCTTGAGCGTGAGAGCCTAATGTCTACCACCTTCAAAAGTCCTAGAAACATTCCCTCAGGATGGAACGGGGGTTCATAGCATCTGCACTCAAGGAGACGTCTGCCTGGTTTGTTTCCAAAGTCTTGGCATGATTTAGGGTACACCCTTCAGATCGGGGATGAAAGGGGTGGCCGATTCAAAGGGCTGACCCCCCTCTTCAGGGGAGCGCCCCGCACATCAGTCTGGCAGCTCGGCCCCGCCTGGACGTGCCCGGAAGGCGGCCTCCTGACCCCTCTCAGTCCCGCGAGGTGCTGAGAAACACCTGTGGCCCCACCGGCCAGGCCCGGGCCAAGACCGCAGTCCACGGAATGAACATGGAGACGGGAACAGATGCGGGCCGACAGCTAGCCGCCTCTGTCCGCGATGGAAGGGATTTTATTTTGTCTCTTCCAAACGTAGAACCCGAAGCTGCTCTTGAATACACAGCCCATCAACACGAACATTTACGAATCTGTCTCCTTCCTAAATAAGACATTTTTCTAAGCCACCTTCGTCTCCTCTTTTGGAAGTTAATTTTTTTCCCTTATCATGTTGACTTTACCCCCCTTCTCCGTAAGAGCCGGGATCAGGGGAAGAATGAATGAGTTTGGTTCCGGGGTTTCTGAACGTGGTCATTAGCATGCGCGTCTGAGCCCCGCCACAGAACCTAAAAATCATCTTCAAATTACGAGTCGGACGTTTTCTAGACGGGAGAGTGATTGTTTATGCAAACGTATAAGGAGTCACGAGGGTATTATGTCTCGGTTAGTAGGTTTCTCTGTGTGTGCATGTGGGGGGCGTGTTTGTTTGTTTGTTTGTTTGTTTTGTGGTTGTTTCTTTGTTTTTTCATAGACAGCTGTGTGCCTAACACATTTCGGGTTGCATGCAGAGGTCCACTGGGAATTCTTGTGTACGTTGGCACTAGCGAGAAGGCATGCTCTCAGATTCAAACGCAGAGCTGTACAGGTCGGATGGAGGGAAGGGGGTCACACGGAAATGTCACTAAACTATTTAAGGAGGTGACGATCACGGGCACCAGAGGACGGCGGGTGACATGGGGGGCGGCGTGTGAAGGTGTGCATGGCCGTGCACCGGGAGCTTACGAGAACGCGAAGGTCTCGTGCTCCTGACTCACCGGGTCCAGGGGCCGATTCCAAGTCCATGGTCACGAGAAACAGCAGAACTGGTCTCGAAAGTGACCCCATCCGGCAACGTCAACACTGGATCAGGGACGACGACGCTTCTGCCCAACGGCGGGGGTCATGCTTCGGAAAGCACGCCCATCAGCGGCCAGTGTGGATGATGATGATGATGATGATGATGATGGTGATGATGATGATAAACGGGGCCCCTTTAACATGGAGCCGGAGCTGCTGCCCCCTGCTCACCTCATCCTCAAACCCTCGGGATGTTAACACGGGACAGAGTCACCTTCAGACGGGGCCTGGGTGACCTGTGTCCCAAAGACCTGTCTGCAAGGATGACGAGAAAGCAGGTGTCACGGCTCCAGCAGGTGACTCTGGACTGAGGATGAAAGACGCTGTTTTGAGTCAGCGTCACTGTGTCCCATGATCCGCCCCGATGGCCACACTGTCCTTCTGTGGACATCCCTGTCCCCTCCCCTTTCTCAGGGACGCCCACGGCCCCTGTCTCCTCATCGGGACCCTGCGTGGGCTTCTGCCTGAGTCAGCGCGTCCGGAACAGCCATGCTCACTGGTCTCAAACCCACGCTTGTCGCCGTCCCTCTGAAAGGCTCTGACTTTCAGGCTGACAGCACCAGCCTCACAGGGGAAACCATGTTTCCATATGAAGTTCAATCACCCCATAAAAATTCTATTTCTGAGGTTTGCGAGAACCGACCTTCGCTGTCCCCAAATATAAGATAACAGCAGCAGAGTGCTTGTCTCAAAGACACTTTAAACATGTGACCTGAGCTCCCCCCGCCCCCCGGCTCAGCAAGCATTACCTTTAGCTTTACGGATTTTTTTCACGCTTTTTAAACAATGAGTGGTCAGCAGCCTCTTTCCTTCGACTGCATTTGATTCGTTCGAACGTCTAGAAAATGTGTCCTTCCTTCGCGATGCACGGTTTGAAGGTATGCATGTTTGCCTCCTTCCCATGGCGTGGACATGACGAAGCTAGCGCGTATTTCCAAAGCCATCGCTAACGGTTTCGGTCTGCAGCCCCGGACCTTACAGAGCAATACAGCCACCATCTCTAGATTACGAACGACCTGTGCAAAAGCTGTTTGTATATTTGTTTCCACTCATGGCGGTAGCTCTAAATATACTCGCTTGCTTCCGCATCGAAAGCCTCAATGCCGTATTGCCCAGGGTCACAGGAATGGCCCCACGGCAAGGCAGACAAGGTGGCCGAACACCGAGGGCAGCGTGAGACGGCTCTGTTTTCACTATGTAGTTCGGGAGGGTTCCGGTTTTAGTGGGTCGTTTACTGACGGCCAAAGGATGAAGCAGGATTCTTTCTGGGAGAACACGCCATAATTCTCTCTGTGGAGTCACTCGCCTTTCTGACATGCCCGAGAGGCAACTGCTACACGCGACAGAATTTCCTGCGTAGAATTTTGAAAGTAAAAACGCTTGAAATGCATGTGGGAGTTTTGTTTTGTTTGTTCTGTTTTCTGGGTCGGTCAGCGTTCTGTTTAGCAGACAGGAGTTTCTGATGTTCAGAAACTCGTCTTAGCTATATTCTTTGCAGTTTGTAGAACAACCTGTAATGCGTTTAAAGATCTATTATTCAAATCCGTGCTGTAAAAATGGAGAAAATCTCATCTCTAAATTCTGATTTTTGCATTGTATTATATTATACATTTTAATACATGAGTTTATGTATATCCCTAATTTCTGTTGTACACATTTATTACAAATATGTATGCATATATTACCCATATATATGTGTATATGTATATATATTATATATGCAATATATATATTCTTTCTTCCGTCCTTTTTTTCCCTAATACATTTGTCTTTCTATCTATGATCTATCTCTATGTATCTATCATCTATCTATCTATCTATCTATCTATCTATCCATCTATCTATCATCATCATCTTTGTATCCAAGCAGTTTGGTATGAATTTTAGTTTTTCACATTAAACACAGCACAGCATGTTACTCTCCCACAGCACAAGTTCCTGAAGAGATGCATGTTTTCTTTTCGAACAGGTTTATAAAACACTATCTTTCAAGTTTCGATTTGATGTGATTCTTCTCGGCAGGTCCTTACCTTGTCAGGTCGCATTACGTGCAAAGCCAAGTCTGAGTGATCCGAGGAGACGTGCAAGTTTGCTGCGGATAACGTCTCATGCGCACATTGGTGTCCGAGGAGTCTTGCGACCCAGCCGAGGGACATTCGCGTTGTATTTATGATCACGCGCAGGCGGTCCCACTGTGCTCATGGCATTGACGCCCCTCCATTGCTGGGCACGTGGCTTCCACCGTATGGGGAGGCGTTGCAGCCTGTGAGCTACTTTGTAGCCCACGGAACCTTGTAACTACCCCCAAGAGGGCAGGAACTAAGTACCCTCCCGCCATTCCGACTGGCCTGCCTTTCGTTATTACCACAGAGAGCTGCCTGAGCCAGACTCCGTGTTTCGGGGTTCTCTCGCTGTTCCCCAAATGAACCAGCTGCTCCTGAAACACGTCATCGGCCAGGAGTCGCGTGGTCCAGGGTTTTCCTGTTTCATTTGCCACAGACTCTCTCCTGGACCCTTCCCACCTTGCCTTTGTCAAAAAGTCACATTATAAAAAGGCCATCTTGGGATTCACGACTTAACATTTAAGGGACTACACATTTCAAACGGTGAAAGCAAATCTCGACGTCCGTGTAGCTGTAACTCCTACGACAGCAAACCAATTTTGGAGCAAATCTGCGTCTGGATGGATGATTGCAGTGGAAATTTTGGGGGCAGAGACAAAATCTGGAAGCACGTCTCACTGTTTTCTTTTTTGAATCAACGTATTGAACTGATTTTTTTTTCTTATGGACACTAACAAGTTTTAATGCATAATTTAAAGACCCTGTACAAATATTGTTTTAATGAGAACCTTGGTCATGGATTAGTAGAGAGACATTTTCTGAGCCATCAGGTTTAAATGAACTTGCTAATGATAAAATCATTTTTTTTTTTTTTACAAATTCTGAAGAATGCTGGTGTGGTTTCACCCTTGTTGAGAGACCCTGCGGCCCTTACCCAGTGCCCATGGCTCGTTGTGTGGCATTCTGCATGAGCCTGTTGACTTCAGGGGCAGCCAGTCCCGAATCGGGCATTATGACCCGAACCGGGAAATTAACTCCCGCGGAAAAGAGACGAGGCCGAAAGAAAGGACAAGGAGCCTCACTCTCTTGAAGTGTAGTTGTCACATGCCACGTAAATGACAAAATCAACAAATAGGTCGTTGTCAAAACGTGTCACTTCCCCAGGGTGGCAGGCTGACAACTTGCGAGATATTTCTGGTGCATTTTGACAACGAGCGATAATTAACTGTGGCTGCATTCAGGAAGGGTTTGTGCTGAGATCACCTGGCCCAGAGTCCCCAGGTACAAAGCGCTATTATCAGCAAAGGCTCAATTTCATCCAAGATTTTGCCATTACTCTGTCTAGGAGTTGCAAAGCGACTTTCCTTCTCTCCCACAAACTGCCGGCACACACGAATGTACGAAAAGAAAAAAAAAAATCAAGATTTTCCTTGGAGGGGAAAAATATGCCCCAAACAGATTTTTTTAAATTATGGTTTTCACAGTCTTTGTAGAGACGATATAAAAACCGATATTTGAATCACTCGAGATAGGTACGGTCTATTTTAGATACTATTTAACATTTCTCTAGGGACTATTATGTAACAAAAATATAATAAGTATGAAAAAGAGAGAAGACTAGTAAGATCACAGGACCTGAGTCAAAACCAAGGAAATGAGACTTAAAATACAGCCTGTGGTTTCTGTGGTCGGAGTGATGCAAGGTCTATAAAGTTGTCAAGCTATTTGCCAAATGAGTTGACATTAGAGGTCCTTCTGCTGCTGTGAGCACTGCTTAGGAATGCAGCAATCGCGAATACAGATGTTTTGGCCCAAATTTGCGAAGGGAGACTGGGAACAGGCAGCGATACTCCTGATGTGTTTTCCTTAGCTCATTTCAAGACCATTTCTGCCATTTCTAACCAAAGTGTCTTTACCAACACGGCACTGTCATCGGAAAAAGGATTACAGGAGCAAACTCTATCATAGTTTAAAAACAGATTCTATTTTGACTATATCATCCTGAACTAAGGAATAGTGTTATGCCAGAGGTCGAATCGATACTCTGAAAATTATGAATTTTTACATATAAACAATCAGTCGATGGATGAAATTTAATAAACTAAATTTGGAGGTTCAACAATTGCCCATTTTAGGAGGCGGCCCACAAATTCACCGAAAACCGATGATTTTTGTGCTCCAGCATCTGGCGACTTTCAGGAAGGCATAGATTTGTGTTGGAAGAAGCGTCTACTTACCTTGGTGATAAAAGAAGCAATATTTATACCCAAAAGCCAAGAACATGGCTTTCCGAACATGGAATTATTATCCGAGGGAGCTATCATTTTAAAAAAATATGATAGTTTAATAAGACAGACAGTTTTTCCTATCGATATGTAATCTGCGAGTGCTAATTTTGTGATGCGTTTACCATGCGTCAAGTTCCCTGAAGAAACCTAATCGCTATCAGGATAGTACGACCGCCGGATAAAGCCATCGAAGTGACGTTGTAAGAATGTACGGTGACAGACGGGGACTGGAGTCATCGGGAGGAATGACTCCGCAAGCCGAACAAATGTCTTGCCACTGTGCCGTGCCCCCGGACTCATATAAAAGAACCTGAATGTCAACTGTCGTTGAAAATGAGTGAAATAAAATAAATCTTGAAATAAGAGAGGTTTTTAGAAATCTGCCTTAAACGGCCTTGCTCAGAGTGACTCTGTTGGCGTGTTCGGATTCTACAGAAAAGGCTTACCTTGTTCTATTATCACAGTCCTTCCCTGGTGTCAGGTAAAGTTTATCTGAGAAACATTGGACGAGCAAACAGCACGTTCCTGCTTCTTGTTAGAATCCGGGCGGTTGCGGGTGGAGCGTTTTGGCACAGCAGGGACTTTATGGGAGCAGCAGCATCAGTGGGACTCTAACCGAGCATGCGGACTGCAGGGCGCCGTGAGCCTTTAACAAGGAAAGAGAAACCGTAAGTATGGAAGGCAATCCTGGGATCCACAGTACCACGAAGACTTCAGTGTGCCGCAGACAAGGATTTTGGAGGGCGGCGTCCCAGAGTCTTCGAAAGCCCAATACCTGAGCGGACCGATACAGGGCGCACGCGGCTGCCCTGCCAAGCAAGGCAGACAGACGGTCCCGGCGGTGAAAACCACGAGTGTGTCTACCTCGGTCTCCCTTGGTTCTTCCTCCCAGGCAAGGCGTTGTGGACACACCTGAGACGGGCAGATGGCCGACCGTGTTTCCAGGTTGGACCGTGAGGACTGATGACGGATGGGACCAGGCAGACGTGGTTTCTAAACTGGTCTCGGATGGACAGCGAACCCGCCAATTAGGCACCCGAGCTAGGGCGTTTCGTAAGGGACGGTTGGCTGTCGGGGTCCCCCCAGAAAGGAAGACGGGGTCCTTCGTGACATAGCAGTCGATAAGCAATGTCAACACCTGTCTCTCAGCCGCTTTATTTTGAATCTCTGAAGAAGACACCTGAGCCTCAAATGAGTCTCTCAAGAAATTTTGTAAGTACTAATAACACCTATATGTATTAGTTTTGTAATTATATATAATGTATATATTGTATTCATGGTATATATAATTACATATGGTTATAACATCATTATTCCTAAAAACGAATAGATATTACTAACATGTAGTTATATATATATATATATATGTATGTATTGTATTCATGGTATATATTACTACATATAGTTATAACATCATTATTCCTAAAAACTAATAGATATTACTAACATGTAGTTATATATAACTGTATATATAACTATATATATAACTATATATATAACTACATATATATATGTATGTATTCATGGTATATATAATTACATATGGTTATAACATCATTATTCCTAAAAACTAATAGATATTACTAACATGTAGTTATATATATAACTGTATATATAACTATATATATATAACTATATATATAACTACATATATATATGTATTGTATTCATGGCATATATAACTACATATAGTTATAACATCATTATTCCTAAAAACTAATAGATATTACTAACATGTAGTTATATATAACTATATATATATATAACTATATATATATAAAACTACATATATATGTATGTATTCATGGTATATATAATTACATATGGTTATAACATCATTATTCCTAAAAACTAATAGATATTACTAACATGTAGTTATATATATATATGTATGTATCTTTAGCATATACACCACATTGTATATAGAAATATACAAATTACCATTTATGTGTGTACTAATATATACATTATATACTAATGTTTACTAATATAAACATTGTATAAGCATACATATATATGGTATGTACTATGTGTGTATATACTAATTAGTATATGTCCACATGTGCTAGTATGTATTGTACATTATATATACTATTATGCACACTAGTGCATGCCGTTATACCCAGACACACGGATAACTAATTGAGCATTTATTACTTTTTTCCCAAGGGCATGGAAACGATCGAGGGCCTTTCGAACACTTGAAATCCACCTGAAAAGCTACGCTGCAATGCTTCCCATGTAGACACGGCCACTCCGCGCACACCAGAGGGACAGGGAGAGGATGGTAGATGGGGCACGATGCCACCAGGCGATCAAGTCCCCAGGGTCGGCGTCACACAGGGGTGCAAAATCGGCCGGGCCGCAGATTCCTTGGGTGGAAAGGAATCTGATGGGCTATGGTATGGACAGATGTGTTTGGTTATTCTCACGATGAACGAGACATTGTTTAGCAATGTATTGAACGCCATGGCAGGAAATCGCGTCGTGAAACGTAGAGAGAAACCAGCGTTTATACATTAAGATATTATTTCATATTGAATTTAAATGCGTGCTACTTCATGAGGGACTTCATCATTTCATACAATTTCCTAAATATTGATATATTCAAGTTGCATACTTTTTTTTTAATTTTCATTTTTTTTCAATTATAGTTGACATTCAGTATTATATTAGTTTCAGGTGTGCATTGTAGTATCCTCCACCACAGCCACGATATGGAAGGAACCTGGATGTATGTTGATAGGTAATCGGATAAAGAAGATGTGGTACACATATACAACGGAATAAAAAAGAATGAGACCTTGCCATTTGCGGCAAAAAGGGTGGACCTGGAAGGTATTACGCTAAGTGAGGTAAGTCAGACAGAGAAAGACAAATACCAAATTGCATACATTTATTTTTAAGTCCCTTTATTGGGAAGATTAGGGACCTCCTCATACTCAGGTTTGGGTTTATTTTTTGCCGTCCTCCGTGGACCAGGTAATACAGAATGTTCTTCAAGAATCGACGTGAATTTAGAATGTGATGCAGAGTTAGCAGAGAGCTCTTTCTAGTGGCGGAGATGAAGTATATAGCAAGCAATCAGCAAGAGGAAGCGGTCTTTTAAATACCGGTCGAGTAGGTAAACTATGATATTCTGCTCTCATGAATTCTGCTGCTCACACAAATCCATTCACATCAACAGACGCTGACATAATGTTTTTTTTTTGTTTGTTTGTCAAACCTCCCCATGCATTAAGTTCTCGATTTTGCCCATCAGCTTTGCAGTTTCTGTCATATAGATCTTATGCATATAGCTAGATTTATTTATACCTAACTATCTCATTTTGGGGGAGGGGTGTTCTTACAAACGCTCTTTTGTTTTTAATCTCAAATTTTACATCTTTAGCACTGGTTTATAAGAAAGCAGTCGACTCCTGCAAACTAACCTTGCATCCTGCAACCTTGCTATAGGATTTCTGTCTGGCTTATTAGTCCCTAAACTTTTTTTTTAAGCAATTTTTCGAAGTTTCCATGTAAATAATCATGTCACCGTTGAACAAAAGATACCTTCATGCCTTCCTTCACAATCTGTGTACCTCTTAGTTCCTTTCTTAGTTTTTGTTTTACTGCATTGCAAGAAATTTCTGGACAATGTCGGAAAAAATTGGAGAGAGGGGACGGCCTTGCTTTATACCATCCGAGTGGGAAAACTTTCAAGTTTCTCAGTTTCTCAGCATGATGGTAGCTGCATGTTTTTCGCAGGCCGTCGTCAATTTCAGAAAAAGTCCTTTTTATTTCTGGTTTACTGAGAATTTTGATTATGCTCGACATTGGAGATTTTCAAATGTTTTTTTCTGTGTCTCTTGTTATGATAATACTTTTTCTTTTTTGCTGCGAATATATGTTTCTTGAACATGGGGCTCTGTTGGCGGTTTCTACATCCTGAGCTTCTACGTTGATGGGGATAACGGTATTATTTGCAGAAAACCACAGAAGTACAACGTTTTTTTTAGACATGATTTGTGCAGTATCAACACCAACGGATACCAACGGCCTTGCTCGATTGTTATCGTCTGTCTCTATCGCCTACTTTAAATTTGTAATTATGCCAAAAGACGGACTGTCCAGGATACAAATGTTAGCGCTTTTGATGTATTTAAAAGATCAAAGAGATCGTCTCCTGCACCCTGGGTGTCTACTTCAGAAGAGATTCCGGCTTTTTGAACATGTCCAAACGTAATGCTTCCTGACAGTGTTTCGACATGAACCACGCTTGTCAAAACCATCACCCAAGAGAATCGCAAACCTCGCCGAACAACACTTTATGGGAGGATCACGGTTTCCTAAAACTCTTTTATCCCTGTATTTATAGTCGACGCCTACATAACATGATGCAATCAAGAGTCTTACAAATTTATTCTTATGCTTAGAACAGACAGAGTGCAATTAGTTTTTCCTCATGGGACTCTGCAAGACAAAATTCTGCACGGTGTAATTATTCCTTTCCTGAGTTTCATAATTCGAGTCTTTGAACCCTTCAGATTTCTTTCCCCCAAAAAACCATTTACCAAAAAGTGAATAGAATCTGCGGCATAATCAGGCAATGGCGGTCACTTTGGAAGCTTCAGTGTTGCTGAGTTTCAACCGAATTTCACGTCCACGTGACACAAAGTTATATGAAGAGGGGGCCACCTGGACCCCAGGTAACCGGCTGGAAGGAATGAGGGGGGCAGCCATGAAAGGTAAGGACTCGGTGCAAGCAGGGACCAGACCGCGAAGGTTCCCACTCCACCTAAACTGAGAAGCGACTGGAAAGTATCGAGCAAGGCAGGCGCCATCTTCCCCCTGTGCTGAGTAAAGTCTTCGGGTGTAGCCGAGAGTGGGCACCGAGGGCCTTGCAGAAGTTTGCGAGAAGAAGCATGGCGGTGAGCTGTGGAGTTTGGCCAGAGGTGGTATCGGATTCTCCACGCATTTTGAAGGTTTGGTCAAAAGGATTCATCTCCCAGGTTTAGATGCGGGATATGAAAGATAGAGAGTGGGCACAAAGGTGTTCACTGGGTTTTTTTTTCGCAAACAGCACATGGCTCGCAGTTTCAAGCGCCCGCAGCCTTGCTCGAGGCCCGCCCTCGTCCAGCCCTCTGTATGAGCTGTCTTTGCCTTCGATCCTTTTGACACATGACAGGCTATTCGTTCAGTAAAATATCAGCGGCTCCATCAAAAGTGCCACTGGAATTTTGTGTTTTCCAATTCAAATGAAAGTCTTTCCCTTTAAGGCATGATGAATCTCAACTCCTCACCGCAGGGTTCTGCTTACGTTAAAAATCCTCTTCAATCATATTGTAGAAGAGCCTCGATACAGAGATCCGTGGAAGCAATGCTATCTTGCTCTTTAATTAAACAGACACTAAAATACTGGGAGAGATTCTCAGGCAAAATTTAAATATGGATTTGCGGCATTTGAGAGGCAAATTGGGTTTTTTTTTACTAATATATGAAAATATGTAAGTGCATGCTGCTGAAAAAAGGCAATATTATTCATGTTTGGGTTTCATTTTCTTTTCATTAAAATTCCTATTTAAAAGTATATCAAGAAAATTACTAACATTGCATATTCATTAGTTATTCCGGTGTTACAGGTGAAAGAGCTTTTCTAAGTAAGAAAATTAAAGCGAAAATATATTACGAAACTATTAGGTAGTCATAATAGGGAACCGAAAACAACCTCGACAACATAGAATTAGATTAAAAAAACCTCTCGTTGAAAGAGACAATGCAGATAAGTGGAAAGAATATTCGTCTAATAAAAAGACTGTCCTGTAATAACTGTGAAATAATTTTTATCCTAACCAAAAAAAAAAAAATCCATATAAGCAAAGCGAAAGAAACCAGTTAATGTGGGTAATGGAAATACCGCCCCCCCCCAAAAAAGAACAGAAAATTCTATTGACTCTTCATCTATTTATCTATTCTAAGGTTTTAATACATAGTCACCAGTACTGAAGCATTTATAGGAGAAAGGAACGTAAACTCATAGAAATAAGTCAAAGGCAAGGATGGGGATTTCTTTCTAATATTGAAATCAGGGTTCCCCTGATTTTTGGGGTGCTCTGTAAGAATAAAATACATTTTTAAAATGCATTACATATGTATTAACATATATTAACTATATAACAGGAAGGTATTTCTAATGTCGTGGTGCCCGATGTCAAATAATAATAATTTTTGTAGATATAAGCAATGCAAATACTTCCCAGAAAGTTATGCATTTTTTCCACTTGGCAGAAACAGGTCTTCTGCCCTCGAAAGTCCTTGTCTGTGTCAAGGAAATTGTATGCATTGCCAGGACCGTTTGGGTTTGAACATCTGATATGGTGTCGAGAGTATGGGTCACATTGCTGTCTTTCTTCATATTATTCAAGCCAAAATATTCTAAGATATGTGAAGGACAAAAAAAGTATACTGAAATGCATGTGAAGGACCAAAATATCCTTTACTAGTCAAGCACTCAGGGGTTTATTATATACGTAGACGTGACTGAATAAATATAAGGACAGTTTTTATAATTCTATTAGGTGCTCATTCACCTCTCCATGAAAGTTAAGGGAAATTAGTTATTGGTCACAACATATAGATAGTAAAAAATCACCTAAAAAAAAAGTGTAGTGAAAACTTCCCATTGGAACCTATATAAACTTTACCCCTGTTGAAAGCTACCATAATTTCAAAATTACTTATTTCCACCACCCAAATTATCTAAGAAGTGTGACGTTTCAAAAATCACTTATTAAGGGGTACAGAAAACTCTGTGTGTGGACAGTAATATTCAGCCTGGGAAATATAGACAGAAGTGGGCAAGACATTCTCTATTTTCGAGATACTCGTTTTCAGGGTCCTCGTATTTGAAGAGTCACTCGGCTGTCAACAGTTGGCTTTATCCGGGAGGCGTGCGACCCAGACCCTTGCTCCAAGTACGGTCTTTATTCATGCCTGTTCGTGGTCATGAATATGCTTTCAGAGGGAAACCAGACATTACAAGGACAATGAAAATCGAATTAGTTTAGCTATGAATTTAATAGCGCACCGCAAAACCTTTTGATATGCGTGAGAAACTTTTAAATCGTTTGGTTTAAAATGGATTGGAGAAATTGGGGCGGCCCGTGCGTCTACCCCTCTGGCCACAACCAGAAATAGTGAAAAATCAAACGCAGAACAGCGACGTACACCGGGTGCCACACCTGGACCCCACCCGAAAGGCTGTGACCCCTGAGGTGTGAGCTTCCACGCCCGCGTCTCTGCCTCCAGCCGCGACCTGGCCGACCCACACAATGGCACCTGGACACACTTTTACTCTTGGGAGAGTAGAATGAAGCGTCGAGGAAAAAAATATGAGCAGTAAAATCACGTGTTTTGTTTTTTTTGTTTTTAGCTGCCTTTCTGTCATCGGTCCCCCGTAGGCAGGACGCACAGGTAGCAGAGACGGGGTTCCTTCTGCTCCAACAGGTGCCAACCCAGACCGGGAAGCAGGCACGATGGATTCATCGCAGCACACGAGCACGCAGGGCTGGGCAGGAGCCATCTAATGCAGGGCTTAAAGGCGGAGAGCTTACCCCTGGAAATGCAAAAGCAGGACCATGGTCCTCGTTAACTAATTCATTCTCTGACTCCTGCCAGGCAGATCACTTAACATATTTCAAATGCGTCATTCGCACTTGCTTGGGTAATTAAAAATTGGCAGCGTGTAACCGAATGATGTAGAACACAGGAGAATCTCGCAGACTTCTCTTGCCGTCTGAATGCGATTTTAGTCCTTACCGCTAACTCCTCAAAGAAGGCGAGTAAGTCTGTCTACATGTGCCGTCTGCTAACGCGGGAGTCACGCGCTATCGAAAGTTTAATGTCAAGATTTAATAGCGTAACATGTAAGTTCTCTGGACAATTCGGAAGAGAGAGGATTATGAATTAACGAGCTGCCTGAGTGGTGAAGAACGTCCTTGTTATCGGGTTACTTCCAAGAGCGGAGAACAATTGGGTGAACACCGTGCGTGCGTCGCATAGTAGGGTCACTCAGGGGGGTCAGGTGTCGAAGGTAGGAGACATGGTTTAACGTGAGCATATCAGTTTGCCCTTGAGAAAGAGCTGAGATTTCTTTGGTGGTTTTTGCTAGCTGTAGATACTTTCAGTATTTTTAATTTACTAATTTTTCAGGCAATTTTTAAATACTGAATGCACATCAGCTAAAATCCTGTTTAATTTTTTTTTTACCAACTTGTCATCGATTAATCTGAATTAACCAGTTGCTTACCAACAAATGAGTGATTTGCATGTGTTGTTTCTGTAGGTTGCTCAAGGTTTATTTAACTGATTTTAAAAAGTAGCATTCCATCTCTCAATTTTTTTTTTTTTAAATCGCAGGTTTATGCCAGAGGTCTCTACAAAAATGAGTAAAAGTCGGTATCTTTTGTTTCTTTTCCTGTAAGCAGTTCGTCTTTGTAATGCTGGTATATGCGAACTGGCTTCATTCACAATATTTTTCAGACATTGTTCGACATTTATGTCCTCGTCCTTGGGAGGCCAGATTTTTTCCCCCAGCACAAAAGTATTGTTTTCTCATTCGAAACCCACTTCTAAGTATTTTATGAGCTATTCCTTTTTCTTACAAAAGCAAATGATTCAGCACACAGTAGTGCTACTAACTCTAGTCACCACGCTGTGTATCAGATCCTCAGAACTTATCCGTAAAAGTTGCCAAGAATTAATCTTGGTCATTCTCAACACACACATGTGCACACACACGCACACACGTGCACACACACACACACACACAGAGTCACCAAATGGCGTGAGATGCTGCACATGTTTATTATCCTGATTCTGGTAATCATCGCACAACGTATATAAATGTCAAATCATCACACTGTACACATAACATATATACAATTGATTCCTCAATAAAGTTGGAAACACTTACAAAAATCAAGAATAAATAATGCAGGTGTCCCGGAGGTTACAGCTTCTACAAGGCAGGCGTGTTTAGGAAAACAGTAGAAAAAAATTTTAACAGTAATAAATCCCATACCGCACCCCGAACCAGAAAAGCTGTCCCCCTACTTTCGTTTCGAGCTTGAACCTGGTCTAACAGGAATGTGCACCTGCCCCCGGATGAGCCGGAGTCTCGCGTGTCCCGAGCGCCGATCTGTACGACCAACAGCTCCTGACCCGGGTGGACGACGAGCCTTGCACACACCACATTGCTGTGGCGTCGTTCTGAGCGCCACCCGGAGAGTCTTCGGCACGTTGGCATCAGCCGAGGCCGGCGCCACACTCAGGCGCACGGAGAGGACGTTTCGTGAAGTGGCCGCGTTGGATCCACGTGGCGTCTTCTGTGCGTTGAGTCCGGGGGACACGAATCTCCGCGTCGTGGGTGGCTTCCCTCATGCCGTTCGGGAGAAGAAGGCTCTCGGGCCCGCGGAGGGCGAAGTCATCCTTCACGCCATCTCTCGTTCGACGAGGTCGTCGCGTGCAGACAGGAATTAAGGTCCGCTTTCCGTACGTTTCTTCGGACGCTTCGCAGGCCCCTCTCCGTGAAGTAATCGGTTCTGCTCGTTGAAAGTCCGGTGGCTGAACTGCACTTTCTCTACTCGGCGAAGTAAAGTCACCTTCGACGTCCGCCCGTAGGGAGCACGTCCCAGCGGAGGTTTCTCCTCCGTGGGTGACAGTGACATTGTGTCCTCTGCCACCCACGGACTTACCCGATATTAATTATTCACCACCGAAGGTCACCCCAGGCACAAGGTTAACCTGGCCAAGGGGTGGCGCTTGGACTTACGAGTGCTCTGAGCACGTGACCACTGGGCATCCTTTCTTAGTGCTTTTCAAGTGAGAGATCGATAACCAGTTTCTTCATGCTGAAGTTAACAAACGACATCGCTTCCGTGACCACCTTTGGCCAGAACAAGGGCAGAGGGACCAGGGATTTTGCCAGCCTCAAGCTGCCTTCTGAGATATTGATCTGAAGCTGGTTGCTAAGGAACAAAGACTCAGAAAAAAAGCTTGGTTCCCCCGCCTTTCTCTGCCCCGGAGATTCGGACGGAAAGGCCTGGTCCGGGAAGGGATGTCGGCTCCCCGGCCTGAGGCCAAGCCGAATCGAGGATGGCGGGTGGGAGACTGCAGGCCGGCGCCCGGATGTGGGACCAGCCCGCGTCCCGCTGGAGCAGGGGTGAGCCTGCCGCGAGTAATCTGTCTTCCCCGATGACCTGTCGTCTGCCCATTCTGACTTTTAAAATCCTCTTCCTCCCTCTCCTCTGTCCAAAACGAAATGTATTCCCAAGGTAGCCTCATCGTCTCGGAAATGCTCAGGCTCATGCAAACTCCTTGTGTGCACGTATCAAACTTCGGCTTTCTCTTGTTAATCCGTCTATTAATCTGATTCTTAGCGCAGCTCTAAGAAGTCGGACATTGGGAGGAAAAGTGTTTTTTTGTTTTTTGGTTTGTTTTTAGCTCCCACACCAGAAACCACGTCTCGGATGAAGGGCTGGACGGGGTCCGCGTTCGTACCCCCGGGGGATATGTCGCCGTGAGGATCGCCTGCCTTCCTTCCCCAAGACCGTCCCTTGAAAGTGTCCTTCTAGAAGTTCGCAAAGTGTCTGAACTGGCCGGTAATAAACACTGTGAGCGCGAAGCGTTGGAATGCTCAGTCTGACCCCACACATGCAGCGGCCCTGGGGTCCGCCAGCCGTGCGCAGGGCAGGCACGCCGCGGGATTCTGGGCTTCGACGTTTGAGGGTGCGTCCCGGGTGACGGCGACGCCCCACCCCCCAGACAGAGTCTCCGCACCGCTGCAGGACACGTGCTCACGGAAGCCGCAGGGGGCTAGCTGCAGGCCACGTCTCCGGGAGCTCCTGATACGGGCTGTCCCCTCCCCACCCCCCCACCCCCAGGCTGAATGCAGAATGAAAATGGGGCTAAGCGCAAAGCCCGCACCGCGTTTCAGACCCCGAGGAGGAAGGAAGGGATGCGCAATATCTCATTCGCGCTGTTTCACACGGATTACGTCTTGGAATTCTGTTTCGTGCAGGTGGAGCTCCACAAAACGGGGTTCGAAAATTACATTTTCCATTTCTCTCACTTATTTTTTTAATGCGCGTTCTTGAAAATTATATTTAATAAACACAAATAGGAATATAAATATAACTATAAATAGTCACGATGCCTTTCTATTGGCTTTGTAGGAACACGGGACTTATGCCCACGCTTTACTGAGAAAGGTTTGATCGTCATTGCAGACACATGTCACGTTTTGCTTATTTGTTCCAGGAAAACATTTTCAGTGGCTCGCATGTCCGTCGCTGTGAAAAGCATGAAGTCAATCGCGGCCCATCCATCCCATGAGGTTCTTCCCAGCGAACCAGGAGAATGACAAAGATTTGTACGTAGAGACGTGAAAAGCTCCCACGATGCCCGTGACCAATGGAAACAAAGAAACAAACAAAGAAACAAAGAAACAAACAAGACAGCCTAAACCAGGACACGGAAGGGGCTCGTGGGACTCGGGTCACGCAGTGAGCTCCCGAGAGGCAGAATCCGTGTTGTTGTGAGCCTTTTGGGGTCCGCATCTCAGAGGAAGGGAAAGCCCGGTCCAGCCAGAGAAGGTTCTGGAAGGAGAACTATGCTGCCTGAGCGTGACGGGAAGGGATTCATTGTCTGCCGGGCTCCCCAGGGAGCGTGTGAACCTGACCCTCTCCGCGTGTGGACCCGGGATTCAGACGCATCTTCACGGATGCCCCAGGCGAGCCTGGCTCACACTCCGTTTGACTCCTGAGCACGTACCCTAACCACCTGCCGTTTGGGGCTGGCCCAGCAATGCTGCACCTCGCGGCTGGACTCTTTGCAGTGATGGACCGTCCCTTGTCCCAAGGTTAAAACGCCCCCCACGACGAGTGGCAGCCTCGCGTGCGGCCCATTGGCAGCCGCCGAGTTCAGGTCTCATTTCCAATGTCACTCCGTCAGGTAACACTCTCTCCCGACGATCCCTGGGTCAATCGAAGTCGTCTGGAACGGGCCCTCTGCGTCCCGTGTGTGAGTCGGCCATAACCCTCGGTCTGCTTTCTAACGACATGGGTCATGATGTACACGACACCGGGCTCTGAGAGATGTTTTCTTCACACACGTCCTAAGACTATTCTCCCGAATTTTCTTCTAGAAGTTTTATTTTAATGTGTCCACGTGACAACAAACATCGGCTTAATGTTTAATATGCTCCAAGAAACGCATTGAGTGTTCTATTTAATTATTTAATTTATTGGTTAATTAATTAACTTATGTTTTTTTGTTTGTTTGTTTTTATTTCGATGTCCGTCGTCAAAAGCTTCGAGATCATTTAGAATCATCTGTGGCTACAACCGAAAAGGAAGGTAGTTTTTTCCTTCCTTTTCGGCCTCCGTGTGTTTTATTTACTTGTTTATTTTCTCTTGCCCGGTGTGCTGCGTGGGGCTTGCACTTAAACTCGAAGGCGCGTGCCGGGCACAGAGGCCCTTGCCTCCGCTCCTGCACTAAGGGGGAAATTGTCATTCACTGCCTGGCAGTAACCACAGCCTCTCTTCCTGAAGCGCCCAGAAGTCCCCGCGTGTCTGGTTCGACGCGAGTTTTTATCAGGAGTGGATGTTGCATTTTAGGAAACGCTTTTTCTCATCCTCCACAGGTGAGCATATCTGTTTTTTAAAATTCTAATTAAATTCTTTTTTCCCCCCTAGCTTTATTCCAATTAAATTCTGCAGTGATAAAAAAAAATGCGTGATTTTAATTCTTTTAAATCTGTTCATGTTCGTTTCCTGGTCCAAAATAACGATTATATCTGTGAATATTTTATTCGTACTGAAAACCAATGTGTATTCTTGTGTTGGATGTTGGATGTTTGTGTGAATTTTGTCATATTGGTCCCAAGGTTTGTTGAGCTCTATTGTATTGCTAATGAGATTTTGTCTGCATTTTCTGACTATTTCTGAGAATGGAGTATTAAAAACTCCAATTATAATTTTGAATTTGTTTATTTCTTCTTATCAGTCTGTTAAATATTCCCGCGTGCATTTGAAGCCCAGTTGTTGATTTTTATTTTTGCGTGGGTGTTTAAATTTCATGCAAATTTCTTGTCAACAGTGCACGGAAGTTTTTAAAAATAATTCTTTATTCTTCAATGACCATCGACATATAATAGTATATTCATTCTGATTGTACAACACAGTGCTTAGACATTTATGTAACTTATGAAGTGACCACCCCAATAAATCTAATACCCATCGGTACTAGATTTTGTTACAATGTTATTGTAACACAATTTTAATATTGTTACAATATTATTGCTTAGATTCCTTAGGCTGTACCTCACATCCCCATGACTATTTTTTTTGTCCTTTTTTGCATGTCAGTTTTTTAATCCTAAACTCAAATAACAATTTCTGCTCTTCGATGGGAACACTTAGGTCATTTTCATTTATTAAGGTTTTATCGAAGTGACTGGAGTTAAATCCACCACTATGCTCCTAGGATTTTGTTAGTTCCATCTATTTTTTTACCCTTTTCTATCTGTTTAAATGTGAACGAGGCTGGACCTGGGTTCTAAGAAACAGAACTTGGAAAAAGTGAGGGGCTGGGACATTCCAGATTAGATCTTACGTTGCAAAAGTCTGTTTTATTAAAAAGTCTTTTTATTCTCTTTCTCTCTCTCCCTCTCTCTCTCTCTCTATCTCTCTCTCTCTCTCTCTCTCTCCCCTCCCCTCCCTCCCTCCCTCCCTCTCTCTCTCCCTCTCTCTCCCTCTCTCTCTCTCTCCATCGCTAGCTCTGAAGAAGATGCTGTAGTGAAGCTTGTGGAAATTAATTCTGCTCACAGCCTGAGTGGATGTGTCTTGGACGCGACTCCTTCCCCACGCAGACCCTCAGAGGAGGACGCAGCCCTGGCTACCACCTGGACCACAGCCTTGCAGACAACGGGCCATGCTGTGCAACCAAGCAGACTGAAGATCACGACTGTGTGTAGTTTTAAGCTGATATCTTTAGAGTAATTTGTTATGCTGCATAAAAACCTGACACATCTGTTGAGGGACTTTGAGGTTTATCGAGGCAGACCAATGTCTGGTATCATGCAGGTGTGGTCTAGAGCTCTTTGGTAAGCTCAGGGAAATGTGATTTGTTTTTAGTGCAGCTGGCTTTTTCTGATGATTCGCATCAGAGAATACTCTTTCCCTCTTTCGTAATGCCTTGTATTCTCTGTGCTTTCTTCACCCTGGGCTGTCTGAGAAAAAGCTTCGTCTGCTCACCTGGGCCACCGAAAACCCCGCAAAGAGTTTCCCACCCCGAACTGTCCCATGGAATTCTCCTCCTTCCTGTTTGTCTTGCAGGCGAGGTGCCCCGTGATGTGTGGTTCTTTCTACGATGACGGATGATTTCTCTGGATGTCACTTTGCGTTTCTACATTGCTTTTAAAACACCTCCGTGCTGAAGGGCACACACTAGTCCCCCAGCACCCGGCACCAAATACCTTCGCAGCGTACGCCAACATTATTCGAATCTCACGCTGTGTCCGCCGGCCTCTGTACAAACATTTCTCTTAATCTCTGCATACCTCATTTCCCAAGGTTAGCCGCATAAAAAGAGATTTACGATCCTTTCAGAAAAAGTGAATGGGTAGGATAACCTTTCTAGGAGAACTGTGGGGGATATTTTAAGCATTTATTTTTTAAAAATTCTCGAAGAATGCAGCAAGTAATGGAGCAGAAGAATTTTTTCATTGCATCATCCAAATATCATGCACTGTATGTTTATGGCATTTCTCTTTCTCCAATAATTACGATAGCATCACAATGTTAAAATTGATTCTAAAACTCTGCTTTTACATAAAAATAAACAGTGGTTTTAATTCATTTAAAATTTTGTTTTACATTGATATTATAGGATATATGTACGCATATGATATGATACATATTATATGTAATATGGTATACATAGTAATGAATGGACTACATATAATTATGACACAGTATAGTGTAAATAAACATTTGATGCTTGGATTCATGATTATATTTGTGGTCATCTGTAAACACTAATCACTGTTGGCTTTGTGAGTGCTAAGAGGAAAAAATATTTCATGGACCGTAAGCTCTCCAGATAGCTAATCCATCTCAAATTTTAAACACAGCAAGACGATGTCAAGATTTAACTAAAATTTTCACAAATGCTGATGCTACTATCTAAATTAAAATTTCTCATAAATGTCCAAAAAGATATATTTTATAAAGTTATTGTATTTCTCTGTATCTATGTCTGTCTACTCATAGGCACTTATATCTAGGCAGTTATAAGGTGCTATATGTATGTAGATAGATATGGAGAGATACAGTGTCTTTTAATGGCATCTATAAATGTAGTATTCTCCTCGGACATCCAGCGTGCGAACCTTGGCTTGTTTTTTTGCAAACTCACACTTGTATTTTGCAAGGCTCACACTGCATGTGTTTAGCTGGGGTTTTACAATGCCGATATTGGATTTTGCTTGCTATCATATTATCCTCTTGGCAATCCTAGAATATTGTTAAGTCAGTTGACAACTGACAAGTGATTTAGTAATGCATGCCATGTGTAACATTCTCTTTCCTGAGCTACGAGGACAATGTCGCAATGAAACATGCATTTTGGGAAATGCAAAATAGGGGAATTTGGGGTGGAAGGGCAGACTTTATTCCTAATGTTTTAAGCCCTTAGAAGTTCGTCCACAATGTCTGTGCCAAGAACATTCATTTCATCTGCAAATGATATTGAGGTTTGCATGAAACTATACTATTTGCCAACGTCTCAGTTTTATTTTCAATGTTGGCCATACTGAATGCAAGCCTACTCTTGCGGGTGACATACTGCTATATCAGAGTTAAGCAATGTGTATGCTAGTTTGGGCCTCCAGGACTGTTACGATGACATTTTCGCTGTACGCTTCCCGGTTTGTGGTAATTTGTCGCAATGGCTTCAGTAAACCAGGGCAGGGCAGGCGGTAGAGTGGACAGGAGCCTCGCAGAGTGAGCTGATCCCGCGTTTCTACCCGGCCGCGTCATGGCGGGTGGTGAGGCCCCAGGCCCGAAACCGGTTTTGTGAAATCGTCACCTTTGCCTCAAGCAAGCCCTATTCGCTGCTCTTGCGTACTTACGTTAACGCCTTTGAAATGATAACCAAAGAATCACCTTCAAATACCCAACCTCAAGAGAGCACACGACCTTGCTGAGATTTTGTAACTCGTCCCTACCTGGCTGTCCCCAACGTCCATTTGATCCTCCTCATGTCCCCTCCCCCCCCCATCCCACATGCGCTAAAAGGAACTGCCATTCTCCGAAGCCTGTGACATCCTGCTTACTGACGGGTGTCCCCGGTTTGGGTGCAAGTAAACTCGTTACAAATTCTCTACGGATTTGGACCTTCCCTACGTTGTGGGAGGAGCACCTGGACATTCTCTTTCAATCGTCCCTGAATCACCTGTAGTCATTGCCTGAGAAGGAGCGGGCGGTGCGGAGGGGTGGGGTCGGGGGTGTCAAGGGGAGCCAGAAATGCACAAAGCGCTCACCTTGGAGAACAGGGCAGGTGTGGCGGGTGTGTCTGGCAGCCTCATTATCCCCTGGGGTTCGTGAACCTGAATTTAATCCTCTGTCTGGCCGTGTGAGAAACACTGGTCCCTTTATGCAGTAGTAGGTCACCCAAGCATGTTGAAAATGCATTTCATGACATCACACACGCACACAGACGCTAATACCTTTAAAGGGACGTCCTGACAATACAGTAGATCGATTTTTCTGGAGTCTGAGGACTGCTCTGAAAGGCATCGCTCTGAGCGATGATCGCCTGTCGTAAAGTATTACGCCAGAAGTAGGAGGAGGGGAAAACTGTCTGTCGAGGGGGTTTTGAATGCCTCTCGCACATTTTCGCGATGATTTCGGCGAAATCACAGGGAAACGGTGGCTTCCCGCGTGGGCGGCGGCAGTCGGCCGGTGGTGATGACCGGGATCGATTGATAACGGCGACCGCAGGAGTCAGCGAGCGGATTCGTGACAGTTGCTGCAGTTCTGGGGGCCGTGAATTTTCACCCGAAAATTCACGTACCTTAGCACCGGGTTCTGGAAATGGTTTCACGTTCGTAGCGCCTGTGCTATGACTGACGTGACATTCGATAGATGACAGGCAATTATAGGCCTTCCGTGGGCGGGACATTTCCTTCATTATTATTAAGGAAAGAGGTTGTTCCAAATAAATAGAAATGACTTATTTTTAAGTGTCGTGTCCTTGTATAATACCTCTAAAATTTGTCACAATTCAGGCAGTTTGGAATATAGATAGATTCACATCATTTATGGCCATTGAGATTTAAGTGATTTGGTGGGTATAGAGTATGTATGTGTTTCCTTACATAAAACATACTTAAGCCTTTATGCATTTTATACAGGTCTTCCCCAGGTACGATTAAATGAACTTAAAACTTTAAAAGTATCTAATCGAATTTGTAAGTGCAGGATATAAAATAATTAGATTTTTTTTCACTATCTGAAAATCAATATATATTTATTTTTCTCATTCCAATATGGACCAGTTCCTTAAAAATACCCACACTTCCCAGTTCCAATGGCATCGACCCAAGTCATTTGCTTTGGTCACCGAGATGCCCTTAAAATCTGAGTTACAGTTTATAACAACAGCCACTGCCCCCGGCTACCTTATAGAAAGCCGTAACGAGACATAGAATCGAAAGTGAGGAGGAGGCAGAACTTCTGACCACAAGCTCCCATGCCCCGAAGTGTCTTCGGAGAAGTTCCCATTTACCTGCAGGTCAGGTGACACCTGGGTTATCGCCTTGAGTTCCGAGTTCCATCACTGAAGATGGAGGCGGGTCGTTTGAAGGACTCAGAACGGCTTCCATGACTTAAGACAAGGGCTCTAAATCACGTCACATCTGGATTATTCTCAGGGCGTAGAGAGAGTCATTCCGGCGCACTGGGGACGTGGGTGTCCTGTTCTCAAATGCATGGGCCATGTTCACACGTAGAAGGCTTACATGGTCTGTCTGGGGTTCGTTCCTCCGGAAGAGCGCTGACCGCAGAAGGCGTGCTCAGTGCCCGGAGGCCGCCAGAAGTTGTGAGGACTCCCTCCCGGGGGCTCTTCACGACAGGGCTGGCGATGGCTTCAGCAGAATGTTCCTGGAAATATCATTATTCTTGAGGAATGGCTGACAGAGCTGACGTCTCTTTACTGTTTCTTCTTCTTCTTAGGTTCTCTGCTGTTTCAATTTGTTCTCAAATACCAGCTCTGCAGGCAAACACTATTTTCACTCATCTCTACCTTGAAGTATATCTATATCTATATCTATATCTATATCTATATCTATATCTATATCTATATCTATCTATCTATCTATCTATCTATCTATCTATCTATCTATCTGTGTGTCTGTCTGTCTTATCTTCCTCATGTCATATATTGGCTAACTTTTAGTGGCAGACAGTTATTTCCAATTTCCCTTTCCTTCGTAATCTCCGATTCTCATAAATTCGATTAAGCTCTTTTCGACATCAGCCATTCTGTATTGTCATTACCTTCGGGCCTCTCAATCTTTTAATTCGCCCAGTTCAGTTACGTTTCAACTATTTTCACCAGATTTAGGATGAGCAAGTTCACTCGGGAATGTGCTAGCCTGCAAAGGGTGGATTTCTCGCTCACAAAAATAGATAGACACACATACAAGGCGTATTCAATCGTTATGGACTATGGGTAAAATTCCAATTACCCACTTTTTGTAGGGAAAAAATGTGAGACGTTTAAAACGAACTGTACGGATGAAAATGCCTAAAAATGTAATCAGCTTAAGACCTCTCAAAATGCGATCCACCGACCTAAACGCCACTCCGTGTGGAAGACAGTATTGGCAGACTAGCGAGAGAGAGAGTGAAAAGCGCTGAGAACTCCCCCCGACGAGGACGGACGGACGGACGGCCCACAGACCTACGACGACGTGCTCAACATCGGCAATCACCAGAGAATTGCAAACGAAAGCCTTGCGACCTCGCCTCCCGCCTGCCGGAGCGGCCGTCGCGAATGACTCAACACGCAACGAGGCTTGGCGAGAACGTGGGGACAAGGGAGCCCTCGCTCACGGCTGGCGGGATGGCAAACTGGTGCAGCCACCGTGGGAGACGGATCGGAGGTGCCTCAAAAAATGAAGAGTGTAACTGCCATGTGACCTCGCAATTCGGCTTCTGCGTGTTTATCTGAGGAAATTCACAACACTAATTTGGAAAGACGTAAATGCCCCTGTATTCATTACAGTGTTCTCTAAATTAGCCACGATATGGAAGCAACCCAAGTGTCTATGAAAACGTGATTGGGTATAGCAGTCTGGTACGTATATGCAGTGGAATATTACTCAGCCATGAAAAAGGATGAAATCTTGCCACCGGTGAGAACGTGGATGGACATAGAGGTCATTGTGCTGAGCGAAGTGAGTCAGACAGAAAAAGACAAATCCCGTAAGACCTCACTTATATGTAGACTCTAAAGAACAAAGTAATCAACACACAAAACAGAGGAAGAAAAGGAAATAGTCACCCTTCGCTCGGCTATGGCATGCAGGGCTGTCGGAATCGCCGTGCAGAGTCCTCGTGCCTATGTTCAGGCATGAAACACTCAAGGAAACTATGAAATAGAGCATTTGGAACACATCAGATCACGGGAGAATCCTTAGCTATCATCTAGGACTTGGTTGACGGGAGCCTGTCCAACAGCACTAAATTTTTATTTCATTGCTACCCTTCCCCCTGACACCCTACAATCTCCTATCAATGCTGTGACTCAGTGAGGGGCGTGGGGCTCGTTTCTGCCTCCCTTCGAGAAATGCTTTGATATCCACCATGCAACGTTTGACTGCTTTGATATCGACAATTGACCATTGACTGCATTCATGAGGTCGGCACACAGTTACTTAGAAACAGAGCGAATCCTGCCAGGGCAGCAGGTTCATCACCGAGGTGTGTCGTCTCGTCAAGGTTGTCGGGCCACATACATGCAGAGACTTCAGCACCCTTAGGACCAGCGGGTCAGGGAAAATCACGGCCTTCCCACGAATCTGTTTTAATCAACATCTCCGTGGAACGAGATGAAGCAGCGAACTGAGCAGGCTGTTGTTTTAATGAGCATTCTCAGCACTGCCTTATCTGGGAAGCCATTCAGTGTGCAGCCTACATTTTTAAAAGATGGTTTGTTTTTTTTTTTGGCATTACATAATGTGTCTGAATGCTTTGGAAAACATATTTTCAAGTGGAAGTTGACAATCATCTTCGCTTTCTTATTCTCGATTTACATAAGCATTAATACGATGTTTCCATTTTTATCTCATAAGAGAAGGGCACATAAAATTGGATGTCGTTTAATGTTGTTTGAAGAAAGACAATGCACGCAATTAGGAAATTAAAATAACATCAACATGTAGTTTACATAATATTTTCATAAAATAAATCTCTGCCAGTATGAATTTGTGCATTGCCAATTTATCCAATTTATGAAAACGTAGTTTATGTTTATTTAATACATCGATATATTTTAATGGACACATGAATTATTGAAATAATGTATAAGATTTGAAATGGATCCAAAGATTGAAATTATATAAGTGTTTACAGAGAATTTAAAGAACATACAAGGAGTTCTGATATCCTTGAGCCAATAAAAAGTAGAGAAAGTCAGTTTTAAAGAGATTACCAAATAGATACCTGACGATTACATTATATAAGGTATTTTAAGTATTTTAAAGTATTTTTCTTAAAAGTCTGTTTGCGAGACAACGTGTATAATTCCCCAAAGACATGTGCCGCGTAGAAAAATACTGTTTACATTGCGTTAGATGTGTATATTTGATAAAACGGACCCTAACTTGCCAAAGAATGTAACAGTCAGGCGCGACATTGCAGGCTGTATGCCGTGCGCATTTATGGAGATTCTGAACATTTCCACGTGGGCTCGGGAAACCTTGCGGGAACGACCTTTATTCCAGATTCCACAGTGAGGAGCGCATCCCTCGAGGACTTCCGTTAGATGCCTTGTGACAGTTGGTGGCGTGTGGTCAGCCTTCCGAGGAGATTTGCTATATCTTCGGGCGGGGAAGACCGGCGGCTCACACACCAGCAGCCAACTCAGACGCTCATTGTCTTGCAAATTGAGGAATAGGTGCAGTGCAGGTAGACACCTGTTAGCCCCGCCCGGTGGAATCGAGAGGATTCTTACCAGGACGGGCTACTCAGACGACTTACTCGGGAATTACACACGAAGCTCGAGGAATCGCCATCATGAAGAAATGACGAAAGAACGGCCATTTGTCGAACGCCTACGATTCCCCGTGTGCCTTCTCCTCCTCCTGTTGTTTATCAGTCTGCTCCTGGACTTGCATAAAATATTACCGTGCATATTAATTTATCCCTCCGGTCCATCTCGAATGGCTTTCTTTCCCTTTCTCCGCCCCCCGTAATACGAGACGTGCAGTGCAGGGTTCAGTTCTTGCCAGAGAAGAATACAGTTTCCAGGACGAAATACCAACTCCAGGAGGAAGGCTCACATTGTCAGTTTTCAGTTTTGGGGTGGCCTCATCTGAAAAGGTTGACCGTCGATCGAAAAGTCAAGAACCGTAACGAGCGAGGGAAGCCACGGGTGAGCGCTCTTCGAACGTGTCACGCAGCCCAGCACGTATACCAACCCTCCCTACCTGCAGTTTACCTGCGCTCGCATGAGCAGTTTCTAGAGTTGGCCTTAGTTTCGCGACTCAGGAGCCCAAGCGACAGCGGCAGATAGACACACGCAGGCTCGACGCGGTCCATCTTCAAGGTCAGCACTCACTTCGTCTCCTCTGTTAACCCGCGCGCACATTTCCGTTGCGATTTGGGAAGCGTCCCCACTTGCGAGTTCAGCTCTCGGCTAAAAAGCAGCTGTGGGTGACCACGGGGCCCGCCGGAGGCAAGGACGCAGGTGGCTCTCCGTCCCGTGGGGAGCTAAGCAGCCTGCAGCCGATCTGCAGGACGACGGCGATGGCCACCTCGGGAGAGCGGCAGGCAAAGACTCAGGTCCCCGGGCGGGCCACGTGCTCACGCCCGTCAGCGACCAGGGCCCAGGTGCGTCCGTGTGGACGCGCCTTTATTGGGGGGGCCTTCGGGAAGGTTTTTCTGGATGTCTCTGCTGAGACGTCTGTACTGAGGGACAGGGAGAGGGACTCGTCCCCACCGTGACTCAGTGCTCAGTGCTTTCTGTCTCCTGGCCTTTACTCCACCCCCTCCGCCCGCTCCCAAGTCTACGAACATGCCAGGCCCCCTTCCTGGGGGATGCCTTGGCAGCGAGACCGGCGCCCAGGACTGCAAGTCCATGCGGAGCCCCCTGACCTTCCCCTGCAGCGTGCCACGGGCAGAAGCAGAATGGGGGGGAGGTGGCAGCCTTCACCCCAGCTCAGCCTCTTCCACTGTGGCAGCAAGAGATCGAAGCTTCTTGCTCTTAATCGGCGACTCCGACGCCTGGCCGCCGAGTGCCTGACCCTCACCTGTGCTTCCCAGAGCTGATACGTCCAAGCCGGAGTTTCACTGACGCCGACGGCCAGGGCCATAGGGAGTCTCTGGGTGAGACGGCCTCGCGAACCGTCCCGAACGGGGATTCGTACTCCCACGGGCCGCTCCGCCTGGGGAGCAGACGCCATTGTTGGCGCCAGGTAAGGCGTGACATCAGAGGTAAGTGCGAAATGTTAGGTATATAAATCGCCCCGGGGATGCTTTACCACGTTTGCCGTCCTGAGACGTGCCACCTCTCAACACTCACGTTTGTCACTCACCATGGGATGCGTTGGCGAACGCTTAGCCCTCCCCCGCTGAAGGTATCTTGACTAGACTCGGACCCAGGGGTCCCCGTCCACGGCTAGAGAAACTGCCGCACGCAGAGCTGAAGGCGCAAGTCGTCAGCAGAGACAGGGGAGCAGCACCAGCCACCCTAAAACCTCAAAGGGACCCAGGGCGGCGGAGCCATAAAAGGAAACTATTAGAAGCATGTGCTGTTAGACATAAATCTCAGGGTAGAACAAAGAAGGAAAAAGAAAGTGTCATTTGTATACAGACAGCACTCTGAGGCTGCCAGGAAGTCATTACATGAATTTTACAGGGACCCTGAGTGGCTCTGGATTGCAGGCGATGACTGTCGATGAGTAAACCCTTCACAGAAAGAGCCTATCATACTCACCCCCGATCCCCTGGCACTAAGCCGTGTTGGCTTAGTAGGTGCTCGGGTGACGTCCAAAAATGCAAGCCAGCCTTTTCGCTCCTCGGTGCATAAAACTGTAAATTAATTCCGCGTCTAATAGGATTTCAATGTATCATTAAATTTGATTTTCTTGTATAGATTCTGTATCTTAAGGTGCAACGTTCTTTTGTACAGTCATGTTTACGTTCTTCGACATTTATATAACCACCCTACTATTTAGAGAAGGATGCAACGCATTAGTCAATAACAATGAAATCTCATGAAATGTGTTGGATAATTCATTGGGCTGTCAAAATAAGTCGAATTTCAGATGTGGTATAATGAACACAATGCCTGTTCTAACGAAATAAAGACTCCAGATTTATACCACGAACACTAATTTAAAGGAACGAAAGGTTTCTTCTGATTCTAAAAAAACGCGCAGCCGAGCCATGTTGTTTCCGAAAGGTTCCCATACGCGACTGGACTGTTTCTATTTCTCCGTGCGCCGGACGCGACGCCCGGCGCCCTCTCTCCTGCCCTCCGTCTCCGAGGATGCGTGACGATCTCAGTGCCGGAGGGCGACCCCGATCCCCGGGAGAAGATTCGCCCTGTGGGACTCGGCGGCATGTCCAGTGACCGTCCCCACCGCAGTCTTCAAACGCCTCTCCGTGACGAATTCAGAAACTCCGATTTCCAGTTCATCGCTAGTCTCTCTTCGAGCCTAGTATCCGTGGAGGCTATCGACTTAGCCTCTAGCGGGAGCCATTCCGAAATGAGTTAAAATTGACAAGGTCGTGCGTGCGTCAAACAAAACCCAAGAGCCTCTGCCACCTTTTCAACTGTCCCTATGAACAGCGTATTTTGTGCATCTCTGGGAAGAGTGAGTGACTTTTAAATAGGACATTTTATTTGGTGATGTTTGATGATGGAAGAAAAAAAATATTGTTTCATTTATGATGGATGGTGGGTCCTGGGATTAAAGCGAAAAGATCGCTGTGCTTAAAAACGTTTTCCGTGGATGCTCTGAGCTCAGCTTGGGATAAAGAATTGCAAAGCGAGCTAAAAAAAGAATTAAAGACCGAGGTCTCCTTCACCAGGAAGCGATCTCATTTATTGCCCAGTGTTTGAAGAGGGCAGAGACCGCAGGGGACCCCGTCATTGAGTCACCCTCTGAGGGGCTCCCTCGCAGCACAGCAAGGGCCGAGGTCGTGACCTCCCACACGCGGCTGCCACCGAGGCCTCCGTCTTCCTCAGCGACACCGCCTGCACGCTCGTCTGCACTCGGCGTGCGTTCTGGAAGTACCTGACTTGACTCTCAGAACAAAGCCGTTGTGTGTGTGTGTATGAAGACCTTTTTGTTCGAGTTCCTACGGTCTTGGATAAGCAAGAAAATATCCCCCCCACCCAGGGACGGTAAGTCCTTTTCCACGGCGCTCAGCACGTTTTCTGTTCTTCCGTTCTTCTTAAATGACTCCCTTGTTTCCTCAGAACCCCACAGTCAAGAAATTAAAGAGGTGGCAGGTGATCGCCTTACGAGTTAAGACATCTGGCAGCTGTGGGAAATGAACGCTGACCTGTTGGCCAAGAAGACACAGCATCGTGGCCAGGGAGAGCCAAAGGGAGCTGAGCTCTTGGGTCGAACGTTGAAGACAAGTAGGGAAAATCAAGGCTGTGTATCAGAGGACATCAATGTGTGTCAGGTAGTTACAATGATTGACACATATCACAGCGGACAGATGTGTCCACAGGCCTGACAGAACAGGGGCACACCTTTTCTCAGCTCGCTGAAAAAAACAATAAGTTCCTGAAGAAATGACAAAAATAGTCATTGTCGTCGAGCACGAGCTCCGACGCTCTTTTAGAACAGAAAGTCAGAATGCCTCACCCAGCGGGACATTCTAGGCGCTGCAACATTTCCAAGTCTGGGAAAAATGGGACCGAAGACAAAGGATCGTGTTCGTGAGCGCGAATAACTATCATCGTGACTAATAATTCTCTTGATGCCTCGAGAAAGTTTAAAGAATCTTCCTCAGGCTGGGAGGATGGACGGCCATTTGGAATCTCACACTTCTAAGTCCTAACCATCCCCCTGCTAAAAATAAAAAGTCTGAAATAGCGAGTTTTCAGAAACAGGGGGTTCCGTATCTTGGCATCGGGACGTAATCAAGTGTCCTCTCTAGGGCATGTCTTATAAATCCTCCAGAATGATTAAAACAAAAGCAAATACAGCGCCATGACCAAATACGTTTGATGTGCTTCGTGAAGCAATACTATTAGCAGGTAATAGATTTAAAAGTGTCTCTAAATACAGACGCTTGTTATCACTGTTTACCCTCAAATATAGAAGACTCGTAAACATTTTTATGTAACCGATATTTACATCCTAAACATATGGCGTATGTCAGTTCTTAAGGAATTGGTTGAAATTAAAAAAAAAAAAAACTGGGTGTAGCTAGGATTTCTAAGGAAGAAAGAATATTCTTAGGTAAAACTCCTTCATGAGACTCCAGGGAATTCTCAGACATCAAGAGGCTTCTGATGGGGTGTAGTCATGATTTTTAATCTTACCTCGGGTTAAAAACAAAACGCGACAAGCCAGAAACCTGCAGGCTGAGTAAAGGATGTGCGTAAACAAGCGAGGAAAAGAAACACAATGGCCGTCCTTCGCTTGTTGGGCCGGAGCGTAAAACCGGTCTCTCGGACACTCCAGCCGCAGGCGGCCCACCGTCCGGGGCCCTCAGGCGTCTGGCAGTGGCCGAGAAGGTCCGGGAAGAGGAGGAGGGGTGCCCGAGACCAACGGGCAGGGGGGCGAGCTTAGCCAGGCCCAAGACCGGGACCGGCGGCCGGCGACTCAGCACCGCCGCAGCTAGCACAGGTGTGGCCAGGCGGTCACGTCCACGCCTTCTCAGCACAGGCAGGTAAGGCTACCTCTGGCAGCCGCAGGATGAGTTTCCTGGGAACAAGCGACTTGACTTTTCATTGTTCGGTTGACATTTCTTCACCCTCCTCCGATATGACCTTCTCATAAAAATGTCAAAGTACGGAATCGTGGGTGGGAAGTATATCCCTTAATCCTTTTTGCCTCCTTTCTCAGCAGTCGCTATTATCATTGAACCCTCGGCTTCCGCGGCGAGCCATTTCAGATGAACGGAAAGCCCTCTCCGTAATGGGGCCATTGATATGCGAGTTCACTTCCAAGCCGGCTCTGGGCTTGGAGGAGCACTGAACTCGAGAGAAACGCCTCGAGAACTAGGTCAGAGAGATGCAGTCAGGCTTGGTCCGCTCAGAGCCATCTGCGAAAAGATTTGCTCTGACCGAAATGCACGGCTGGGCTCAGCCACCAGGCCGAGAATCTTCCAGATCCTGAGCTACGTCACTGCCCCCAGAACCCTAACGAAGCACGTTCCCAGAGTCAGGTGTGCGATCAACACGACTCAGCTTGATCGTGATCGAGGAACCACGTGAAACGACGCGACTCAAGACCGAGCGATAGATCGGGAGAGAAAATGAGTCAAATGAGATGAAAGAGGATGTACATTTATTTTCTGTGGTTATTTTTAAAGCATCTCGGGCTTCGGTGGGAGTAGTGCATGAGAACCCTATCTGAACAGTCAGCTCTGAAATCCAATGTCATGTAAATTGTGTTATCTCTGACACATGGGGCTGGCGCATATTGATTATTTGCAAACAGCCTCAGGTGCCTAAAGGAATAAATCTGAGTCGAGAAAGAATGTGAGCATGCTCATGTGGTTTTGACTTTATGGACATGTTTTATGGAAAGTTCCATCACGAAACAGATTCCAATGCTGAATTTAAACGTGCTTTTTTTTTTTTTTTAACTGCTTTAACTACTTTTCAACTGTAAACTCATCTGCAGAATAAAGTGTGCCTTCTGTTGCCGGAGAAGGCACAGTGTTTCGTACCATGTTAAACTTTGAAAATGAGAGGAGTGGATACTGTATCTCTCTCAGTTCGAGTCCTCATCCATTAATAGTAAGAACACGCGAACTCTGGCAGCAGAAGGAACAGGAACCTGTCAGAGAAGTTCACGTGACCGAAACCCCTCTCTCGTGCATTTACCTAGGAACTATTGTTCATTTCTTTGCTTTGTTTTAACATCTCCCTCTGACATTCGAAACACAGAGCCTGTCTTCTGGAAGGGGAATGAGTGTCCTCTCTTCTTTTCGTGAATCGTTTTTTGTCGCTTAGAAGAACAGGACTTTAGAGTCTGGACGGAGACGTTTCGGTACGTCTGTGTGTCATAGTTCTGGGAGAGATTTTTGCCTTAATTCTGACACTTATTATTAAGCATGTGGCAGACACTCTGCCACGCCCAACGCCATTTCCTGGACCTGCCTCGCCAAGACTCAGTGGGCAACGACCAAATGGTCAATCCCTTCTTTTCTCTTTACCAATTCTTTCCTTTTCTAGTAGGAAACTCGGTTCCCCTGTCTCCTTGGCGACCATATTAGCCGGAAGTCTTCGCTTTCTTATGTTAATCATTCCCTTAGTGTTTATCATGCACATTTTTTAACTGGTCACGATTTCCTTTCCAGTGCTGTCACTTGATTCCGTGACTGATGGAAGACCCTAACAACAATTCGTTTTTATTTCAATATTCAATTATTTATTAAGGAGATTAAATAAGGAGGAAAAAACCTTCTTCATTTACCCATGTATTTATCGCTACGGTTCTTCATTACTTGCATCTGGCCCAGCTTCCCATCTGGTATAATTTCCCTTCTGCCTGAAATTTTTGTTTTATCTTGTAGGTCTGCTGAGAATAAACTGTGGCGGATTTGGACGTTCAAAAAATTATTTCATTTTTTCGGAAAGGCGTTTTTGTCCGGTGTGGATATCTAGGTTTTTTACTTGTTTTGTTTTACTTGTTCTGTTTCGTGTGTTTCGGTTATAAACATTTCTATCGATATTCTTGAATTTTATTCCGGGACACAGTTAAGAGACTTGGAAACAGTTTGATCTTTCCAGATTTTGCTTTTAAGAATTTTTTTCCCCCCTGGGAAGATCTGAGACCTGCTCCACGCTTACTCTCAGTATAAGAGAATCCTGGGGCACGTAGGATCTAGACGGAGCGTAAGCATCTGAGACGATACATAAACTGCCCCACAAGACGGAGTAACGAGGAACAGTGAAATTCTTACTCTAACAGTGGCTCATTGATCGTTGGAGCTTGGCGTATAAAGGAGGAATTTTTTTTTTATTACTATTATTGATCTGCTTGGCAATAACACAGCTCCAGCCAGGATGGTGGGAAATCACAGTGTCCACAGCAGTGTTTGGTCTCGTGGGAATTCATAGAAGCAGGTGTCATCTGAGGAGCTGGAGGTCTGGTGGAGAGACCCTATAATTAATTCATGGGTGTGTGGTGAAACTTGAAAGCTCCCCCTACGTCTTCCCCAGAGGAACCCGCATCTCTCTTCCCGAATGAACTCGAACCGGGGTAACAGGAGGAAAACTCACAGAGATTCTTAGATTCTGGAATACGAATTGATATCGTAAAGTTATAACCGTATTACGTGATTTTTGATATTCGTCCTTAGCGTGAAAGGAATGTCACACTGAGATGATAAATATGTAGTCCCATTCCTGCGAATCTTTCCAAGTGATAAACCTTCTAAATTAAGTCTAAGCGGCAAGCCACGTAAATTGAAGAAAAAGTATCTTAGCTTGTTCTTTCTTCTGAGAATTCCACAGTTAGTTCGCCGCTCGTATTAACTGCTCCTTGGAACAACAGCGATTTCTTCCCACCCTCAAGATTTCAGTTTGAGAGAATGAAAAGATAGACGTTCTCATGGTTTTACCAACGGTAAAAAAATATATACTTTTTTTTTTATTATTAGCACTCACCTAACAGATACCCATTGTGCTTTTTAAAAAAATGTTTCTTGGGTCTGTAATAGTGCTGAGTCGTTCTCCGTTTTTAGCAATTAGGTAGGATGCCTTCTGCACACCTAGTCTGCAGAGAAACTGCATCCCTGTGATTATAAAACAGCATCGGCTTCTCCCCAAGCTGTCGTTAAGAAAACCCCCTCCTGTCCACGGAGACGTGGTAACGAGAATACAGAATGCTCAGGGCACCGGGCTCATTTCTGTGCAGCATGTCGGGCTAGCAGCCGCGCTCGGGAGGATCACCGTGCCTGGGTCACTGTGTTGCTGACTGCGTGCTCATAAACGTGGGCCAGCTTCTGGGTTCGAGGGGAAAAAAAAGCCATTAACAATGGACCATTTCCGTCCATTAGCCCGATGATGCGTCAATGGGCTCACGATAGCTTTTGCACAGTTATTTGCAGAGAGGTGAGCGCAAACACCCTACAGGCTGATTTAGAGCTTTATTCTTGTCCATCTTGAATTTCCGCGAATTATGTGGGAGGGCCCACGTGACCACGGGGTCCCTAGAAGCGGACGTCAGGGCGTCGGGACAAGGAGGAGGTGACTCGTAAAGGAACGCAGTCACGTGTTTTCGGAAACAGGGCATGGACGTCCCTGGCAGCCCCAACATGGTCACCTCACGTGATCTAGACATTCTATGGCCACCTGTATGTCCCCAAAATGTTTGCGTACGTGAACTCGAAGGGATGTAAGCGGAAAAAAACACCTGTCATAGTTCGTACACACCTGCACTGTCTTGGCAGCTGACTCACGTCTGTCTATCATCTATCTATCTATCTATCCATCCATCCATCATCTCTATATCTATCATTATCATGTATGTATGTATGTATGTGTGTATGTATCTATCAGTAATCTATCTATCTAATCTATCTACATCTATCAATCATCTATCTATCATCTATCATGTATCTATCTACTTTATCTGTTTATCTATCACCGCTCTCTCTCTTCTCTAACCTTCTTCGTAATGACTTTTGATGAATAAAAATTCTCGACTTCCGTATAGTTTGAAAGTCGTGGCTTTTCCTTTATGGTTACTCTGCTTGAGTCCTGCTCAAGAGATGATGGTTCCCTACGCAAATTCTACGAGCCTGTTTTCTTACGTTTTCCTCCGTACGATGTATGGAGTGATCGCTCACATTTAGAACCAAAAGCGACGTGGATTTGGCATTTCCGAAGGGCGCGAGGTGGGGGTCAAGTTTAATTTTCTTTTTTGGGGGTGTCCAACTGAACCAGCAGCTTGAAAAGACTGTTCTTTCTCAGCCGTCCCGCCATTCCCCTTGGCCATACATCTTTGTGGGTCTGTCCGAAGCTCTGTGTTTTGCTCTTGATCTGCTTAATCTATCTTTTGCCAGTATCACGTCGTCTTTTTTCGGCAGACTCAAGTCTTAAAATACGATAGAGTCAGGTCGCCGATCTCTAATTTTTTTTCCTTAAAAATGTCTTTCTTTTCTCAAGCATTTGGATAATCGTATCAATTTTAGAGTCGCCAGCTACTATGCCAAAACTAATTATATTGAATCCATACATCAATTTGAATATTGACTTTTTTGTATTATGTTTTATAATCCATGCATACTGACGACATTATTCTGTCTTCTTTTATCATTTACCTTAATCATATCATTTGAATCAATATAGGAATCATGGAATCATGCACATCTTTGGTTAGAATGATATGTACATATTCAACATTTCGATACATACATACCATGTCCTATATTTCAATTTGTTTCTGCACATGAAATTAATAAAATCTATATATTCAGATGGGATCGAGGAAACCCATTGAATGTATTTATTATATCTTGTCATTCTTGCGTACATTATTTTGGATTTTTTTAAACCAAATACCATCTGTTAATAGTGACAGTTTTATATTTCAATCTCCACATCTTTCATTCTTTTTCGATTGTCTTTGCACGTGTTTAGAAAACGTTGACTAGCAATGGGGACAAATGGTCACGCTGTGCCATTCTCGACTCACAAAGAAGGCGTTGGATTTTTTAACACAGAGAAAAAGAAATATTTTTAGCCATAATCTCACATATTGGCATGGAAAAGCAAGAGGAAAGTAGTTATACAGTAATTTAAGCCTCTACCTAAGAAGACAGAAAATATTCATTGTCACTTAGTTAAAATATTCTTAGATTTCTTTTCAATAGCACTGAAAAATACACTTCCCTATTTTTAAACATATTAATTTTTCTGGTATATTTAGCTGTTGATCACTAGAAAGGGCCCCGTGTCAGTAAATCTATACCATACGCTTGCAATATTTTAAACTTTGTTGAGATTTGCTATGTGGCCAAAATACGGTAAATTTTTTAAGTGTTCCACATGCTCTTGAAATAAAAACATATTCTGCCTTTTTCAAACGTGATACATTACATATGTTAATTAGTCCACTTTTTTCCTGCGCTTTTCGAAACTTCTATACATCAAAACCTTATTTTTCTGTCTTTCTATTCCCTCAGCCACAGGGAGCTGAAGATCCTCACCACTCTATCTTATTAACGTGATTTCTCTTCGTTTCCGTGATGAGATTTTGTATCTCCAAGTGCCAGATCACTTCTAATGGAGTACCAGACACTCTACATGAACAGACAGGAATCATGTTACGTCGCGAATGAATTTATCTTCATTCAAAAAGAAAATTGTATTTGCCGCCAGTAGCTGGCTAATGGCTCCGCTCACCCCCTGATGACCGTGACGAGGTTCACGGGGTTAATTGGGTCTTAGCAGGTGCGTGTGCCTGACGGGTTCCAGGTGGTGCTCACTCCTCGCTTAGAGCTTTTAGGGCGCCTCGTCCACAGCGTGGGGGGTTTATCGGTGCTCTGCTTCCTCCCCTCCCTTTTTTCCCCTTAAATCATAGGCTATTGGAACGTTTGCTCAACTTCCCAACCTCTCACACACCCAGGAGGAGGTAACGATGGACCCGTAATTGTTGCAATACTGTTGAAAACATTACTTTGTCCAGCTTTCCTTTTTTTGTTTGTTTGTTTCCTTGCTGGTTTGTTTCAGCCCGAATTCTAGTCCAGGTTCTGCCGTTCGCAATTACCTGGAGGATGTGCTTCTCCAAGCTCTTCCAATGCAATGTCCTGAATCGCCAAAACTGTTTTCTTCTGGTTATTTAGAAACTAACAACAAAGAACGGGAGTTAGTGAAGGTCTTGCAGGTGTCTTCAAGGAGCTGCACAAGAAAGCTACACAGAAACTATGCTTGTTTTTCGAACGTTTTTAAAGAATGTAATTGAAGACACACAGCGTCTGAACGTGCATGCAGCTAATATTTAGGTGAAATACATACTCACATTATCACTTATACTGGCAACAGAGCCCGTAGATGCAGTTATGAAAGTGACTGGTCTTTATGAACCCGGCTGGACGTGATGCATACGTACGTCAGTTCCTACGGGATGAAGCGTCGTAACAAGTATGTATCCACCGTGACCACAGCACCATTCACGAAAAGAAATTAGAGTCCCCCTGAGCTACTACATTGGAAAATCAGTAGAGAACTCTCTGTCTCATCCAAATAAAGTTGCTGAAGAAAACAAGACTTTAAGGACTTATAACGGGAAATAGTGCCAAATATTTATAGCGAAAATTCATGAAACACTGAAAAGCAGATATAAAAGAAAAAACATGATTGTGTCACTGTGTTTTGAGAAAACCACTATTAGCATTCTGGTTCGGACGGTCTTTCCTTTTCCGAAAATTCTTTCATAGACCAGACTCTGTACTCAAAGAGTGGCCTACATCGTTATAGTGAAGGATTTTGCTCAGATGGGCGGGCGAGAAGGGTTTTTGGAAGACAGGAAGACACCTGGCCAGACTGAGTGGGAGGAAAGACATTTGTTAGGCTCTAAATACATTTCCCCAGGAAGCAGACGAGGCGGCGATGGTCGAGTGCGGGGAGCTAGAAATTACGTAAAACTGTCGGAGTTCGTCATTCTCTGTGAACGACGTGTACGGAGTCCGGCCTCAGGAGAGAGGGACATGTCCACGACCCCTGGTACCCGCCCCTGCCAGGGTGACGTCCTTTCCTCTACGTACGCACCAAAGATAGCGTTTGACCTATAAATTAGGCAGCGGAAGAGACGAGAGATGAACAGCCATCGCTAACGATGAAACAGAGCAATTACAACAGACGGCTCAAGTCCTGTGAATGCCGTCTCCCTCTCTCTCTCTCTCTCTCCCTCTCTCTCTGTGTGTCTCTCTCTGTCTCTCTCTGTCTCTCTCTCTCTGTCTCTCTCTCTGTCTCTCTCTGTCTCTCTCTCTGTCTCTCTGTCTCTCTCTGTCTCTCTCTCTGTCTCTCTCTCTGTCTCTCTGTCTCTCTCTGTCTCTCTCTCTCTGTCTCTCTCTCTCCCTCTCTCTCTCTCTCTTCTGTTTCTCTCTCTCTCTCTCTGTTTCTCTGTCTGTCTGTCTGTCTCTCTCTCTCTCACCTCTCTCTCTCTCTCTCTCTCTCTCCGTCTCCCTCTCCCTCTCTCTCTCTCTCTGTCTCTCTGTCTCCCTCTCTCTCCATCTCTCTCTGTTTCTCTGTCTGTCTGTCTGTCTCTCTCTCTCTCTCTCTCTCTCATATCTCTCTCTCTCTCTTTCTTTTTTTCTTTCTTTCTTCTTTCTATCTTTCTCTCTCTCTCTCTGTCTCTCTCCCCCCTACCGCCTCCTCCCGCCTCCTTCTCGCTGGTAACTGACCTGACACCCGAGAAGGCTGCCAGGTGACTCACAGGTGAGGAGCGTCTATAGGGCTGGGCGAAATGATGCCCCACGTCCGGGCAGGAACAGAGCAGGGACAATCGCCCGAGAAGGCATCGCGCCGTTGAGGACGGCGCGCGATTTACAGCATACGAACTGCTTCCTTTCGGAACGTCCCGTTTCCCGTTCTCGGGCCACAGGTGAGCGCGGGTCACCGAAGGCTCGGAAAGCGAAGCCGTGTGGGTAACGGGGAGCTGCTGTGACGTAACGGGGTGACGAAAGCTGGCAGGGTCCCGGGGCAGAGGTACTGCTGCTCCGTTAGGGTCTGTTTCGCCCGGGGAGGCTGGAGTGAACACACCTGGCCGTGCGGACGAGAGTACCAGGAGGCGCAGGTGCGTCTCTCTCCTGGGAAGGAGCGTCCGGGCGTGCGGCGCGCCTCGTCCGTCTGGGCGCTGCAGCCACCTGGGGCGGGAGGCTGGCAACGGCAAGACGCTCGGTTGTCCCGAGTCTTTCTCTTCGTGCGTCTCCTCTACCCTGCGCTGAAAACACTTCGAGCATCCCAGAGTTTGTTCTTCGAGCCCCCGCTGATCACACGGGGGGGATTTCGCGATATCTCCCTCCGACATGTCTTCTGAAATGTCGAGCTAGTGTTTGTGCCGACAAACCACAGACTCTCCTCGGCTCACAGTGGGTCGTGTCTCGATGAACCCGTCGCGAGCTGAAAGTATCGTTCGGTCGGAAACGGCGCTGCAGACCCGTAACCCTCCGAGCATCACGCCTCGGCCGCGTAAGCCTTAAACGTGCTGCGGACGCTTTCGCCGGCCTGCAGCCGGGCGGGATTATGCAACACGAGTCCTACCTTAGGACGAAGAGCTCAGGGTCCCCCGAACTGCATTCTTCGTATTGTTCTCGCACTGTCGTAAAGGGAAAAAAAAATCTTTAGCCGACACATCGCAGGCGAGGGCCTGTCTGTCGTCATGATACTGAGAATGCTACTTTTAGAGACATACGGCTTAGGAATTTTCAACTTATTGAGAAGCAAGCATTCTATCACAATGGAGATTTTTTTCTTACAAAGGTCAGTTTTACTCAAGTTCCCAGGCTCTCAGCTGGAATTATGAAAATCATTTGGGGAGAGACGGAGCATTTAAAAAGAAGGGAACAAAAGAGGTGAATAGTAATGGCATTATGATTCATCTGAACATGACCCCGCAAGGTACAGAAAATGGAAATTGGCATCGGTCAGTATCGGACGTAGAACAATAGAATCTTTACAGCGTAGGAATTTTTTGAAATCATAAAATGACTGCACACCCAATACACGATGACAGGTTTGATGCATTTCAATAATAAAGACATTATGGAAACATCTATTTCAGAAACGTTTTGTAAAAATCGAATGTGCTTGTATGGAGATGTTGAGCCCACACACAGCATTTATTTTTAGCTCCTCCGAGGACAGCGGCCAGCTTGTGACTGAGAAGTTATAACTAGATGGGTCAGTGCATTTTCAAAAGTATTGTGTTACTATGGAAACTTTTCGTGGAAATGAGCGGCGAAAGATTTTCTCTAACCAATAAATACATATGGATAGAGTGTGTCCCGTATCTTTCCGATGAGCTCACTCGATCTTCCCATGACCGGTTCACGATACTGTTCGGGCACAAAGACCAGCAGTTTATGTAAGTTCCGTGAAGAGCTGAATGTCCAGGCCACGTTCCTGCGTCGGCGAGAGGAACACTGGATCCACGCGGAGCCGTGTGGGGCGAGATGTCCGGCGTGTGTCCCACAACACCGAGCTGGTGTTCACGGTGACAGAAAGCGCGTAAGATGCGCGCAGAAGCGTTTCGACCCCGGCTCGGCAGGACCGTATTAACTCCGTGATTCGATGGCTCAGCTACGCGTCGCTACGTGACTTGCACGCGCGTCGAGACGGGGGACATGCGGAAGGGGGCCGAACGCGGAGCCGTCCTCGTCTCTGGAGGACCGAGCTCTGAAATGGGTCGCCCTTACGCGCTTCCCGACCTCGGGCGGCTCGGCGCCACGCGCCCGCACGAGGACCAGCCCCGGGACTCAGAGACGCCACCGGTGAAGCCCGACTCTCGTGACCAGGGCTGCGTGACCCGTGCCCTCGCACGCGCCCCTTTGGGGACGTTGGCGTCATTCAGCAACGGGATGCCGGAGAAAACTCCGCATCCGGATCCCCACTATCGTGAGCGCGGCCACGGACTCCGGACTCTGCTTTCTGGGGAAAATCAGCGGCTGAACAAACCGAAAGCGCGGTTATTACGTTCACATCTGCCCGCACTGCCTGCCCGGCGCAGCCCACGCTCATCTCCTTCAGCGTGAACTACAGAGACCGTTCAGACAGCACCGCGGGCGCGACATGAACTTACGCGGCTGCCACTCGGCCCCAGATCATACATCGCGGTGCGTGTTTTTAGGCGCTCTTTGTCCGTGCGTTGAAGTTTTCCGATGCAGGTTATTCTTCTTCTTGGCGACGTGCACTTGCAAGTCTGTGTGCACACGATCCCGGATAGCAATCTGCGAATTGGTCTGTGGGCAAAAGCCCATGTCCACAGGGACGTGTTCACATTGAAATGGGGAAGAATGCCCCCAACGTGGGGAAGTTATAGTCTGACAAGACTTTCGAGCAATGTGATCCGCGTCCAAGGGAAACTCCGGAAAAGTCGGGACATACGAGCCACGGCAATGAATGCCTTGGGCTTGTGGTGGCCGTCCTTCGTGCCCTGGAGCCTTTTCCTGCACCTTTGCAAGGCAACGACGAAAAAGCACCCCGTTTCGCTGAGGACCCCCCCCCCCCACAAGGGCACCACGACATGCCACCTAGAGGAGCCGCCCAGCTTTGCGAACGAAGACTGGCTCCACTCCCCATGCAGGTGTCTGCAAAAATGCGGCCTCAGCCCTCGTGCCAGACGACGGGGTGCAGGCTGAGCACGCATCACATACTAACTTATCTGTTCCCAACCGACAGCTCACTGGAAGGCGCACACGGTTCTCACCCCCGTGCAGCGTACCTCCTTCCAAGCTGCCCTGTTACACCCACAATTTTTTTTGAGATGAATCCACCCCTTTTTTACGTCTAAAACTGCATAGGAAAATACGGTTAACAGAGGCAGAAGGCACGGAGCCGCGAAAATAAATATCCGAACAGGCGGAAGGTCCCACGAAACATACCGTCGTGCGGAATTCAGGTCGGGAGGGCACCACGCAGACCCCAGTGCTGGCCTCCAGAAGCTTCCGAAACAGCACACATTGCATCCACACTGTCGGGTCCAAGCTGCGACGTCATCCTTTATGAACATTTTCCGAGTGGATACACATCAAGCAGTTCAGCCAGCGGGCTGCAGTTGAAGAGATGCCATATTCATCAATCTGAAGAACGTGATTGTTTTCTCCATATCCAGCAGTCTTCAAAATATATGTGTACAGAAACCCTGACGTATTAGTTAGAGGGGGGGAAAGTCCCATTAGGATTTAGCTAATAGGTTGCAGGCCAGAAAAAAAGTAATGTACATGTTGTGCGTGTGTCTGAGAAGGGTAAACATAATAAAAGATGATGGACTCAGAACTCGTAGGCATGAAACAAGACATCAATAACAAAATCTATCTTCATGAAGTGCTACGAAATATTTTATTGACTCCTTAGATAAGAGTAATAAAAATTTAATACTTTGCCTTTGAAATGGAATAGAGGTCCGCTTACTCCAGCATCTAAGTGTTTTTAGCTCTGAGTTTTTGGCTAAGTCATTGCTTTCTGTACAATTCAATGTTTCTGCATGTCGAACGGGACTCATCATATCTGCATCGTAGAATTGTTGAAGAAATGTAGATAAAATAAAATGTGCTGAACAGTGGGCAAAGCTTATTAGCCAGCAAGCGATCACTCGGTGGGAGTTGTTACTATAATTATAATAATAATAATTATCGATGTTCTCGTTAATCCAATCTGTACCAATTTAATGTCGAAAGCAACGTGAGTCAGGAGAAGAGCATTAGAACAAGATTAATCATTGTAATTATTTTCCAGTGGTTAACTAATTATTTGCTAAGTCATCTCGAACCAATTGTTTGACTCCTCTGCGCCTCGATATAAGAGATTTCTCATTCCATAAAATAGTGTACAGACTTATCTCGATATTCACGTGGGCCGTAGGCTGTAATGTTACAAGGTTTTATCATCCATGGAGTCACACAAGAACAGACCACCACGGGCTTTTAATTGGAGGCATAACCAATTAGCTTCTTTCTCTTGAAAGATGCCTTAGCCTGAGGCTATGTTTTTGTTCTGGTCAACTCATCATATATCTTTAGTCTCACGGACTTTAGACTGTCATCCCAAATAAAACCTCAGGTGTTTTCTCTGGGCACAGAAACGTAGCTTACAAAGACTGCACCGATTCCTTGGAGAGAAGAAAAAAAATATGTCGGCTCTGGTTAATCCTCCTTTCTGTGTTAGTTTTATGACTATTTTCATGTAACATAAATATTTTCATAAGCCAGGGAGGAGGAGAGGACTTCAATAAACTAGTCGATATAACGCATCTTGATTTCAGAGAAGCATTTTCAAGTTTGCGAATCACTTTATCAAATGAGCATGCTCTTAGGGAAAGCTTCATTAAATACAGCTCGGGATAAGGACTGAGCGTCAGGTAAGGAGCAGGTCAGGACGTCGGCCTCAGAATGGCTCACGATGAATGTGACAACCTGAGCACGTATAACATTTACAGGACAGCATTCAAAGTTGTTCATTAAAAAAAAACAAACCAAAAAAACCCTGCATGGCATAAAAAGGTGATTAAAATTTTAGGTAACATCAATGTAAAATAATATGCCATTTTTTAAATGCACATGCAATTAATTTGATGAAGCTGAAAATTGGACTCTGGACTCTAAAGAACAAAATAAACCAATCAAACAGAAACAGAGCCATGGATACAGGGAACGAAGGTTTGGTCGCCAGACGGGAGGTGGGCAGGGGCGTGGGCGTGGAAGGGTAGGAGACGGGGAAGTATCGACCAGGTGGTCACAAAATAGTCCTGGGGACCTGAAACACGGCATGGGGACTGTAGAAATCATACCGGAATGACCGCGTGTGGTCCCAGGCGGGGGCGAGGCTCATGGGGGGGGGCACTTCCTAAGTTACGTAAATGTCTACCCGCTGTGCTGGACACCCGACGTGAGTGTAAAATGATGTCAAATGCCAACTCCGATTAAAAAGTAGAAGAAAGAAACTTAACGACAGAAAAGCAGACTCTGCAGTTAAAGCCAATAATGCATTGTTTTCAAAACCGCGTTTCTAAAGAAGATAATACTGTTTGGTATTACTCGGTATTTCGGTATAATAACAGTTAGTAGTTTTGCATTATAAATCACGTGTTCCTCGCCCACTCATGGCGTCTGGCATGCATTTTGCTCCAGAAACAAGTCATGTTTTGATCAATCGTGAACCATTCCTGCCATATCATAACAGCACTATAATTTTTAAAAGTGTATGTGTGTGTGTGTGGATGTATTTTGTCCGATGTCAGCTTGGAAAGTTCTAATTTATGTCTTTGGAGGACTTTGTTTTAATGTACTCTGGTGCATTTTAGATTCCGGGGCCTCAGAACAGAACGTGATTCTAATTTCACCTTCTTCACATCTTCCTCTTGTCTTGACCTCAATAAGCACCCTTTTTCGATTGGTTATCCGTCCATCCGCCCCTCCCCGAACGAAACCCTCTACCACCAAAACCCGTATCCATCTAACTCGTCCGGTTACGCTGTGCGCTTCAGGGGGACCCGATTTCTCTTCTTTCGCAATTTCTAGAGTTTAAAAATCACTGCGTTGAGAGGATGCAAACCTTAAAGGGATAAAATATCAAAAGCATCATCTGCTAGAAAATTCTTCAGTGAACAGAATTTGTGGAACCACATGCACAAAGTACTGCCACAAAAACCATATGTTCAGACATGAAAATAGCCTCGGCGCATACGGTCTAATGGGAGACCGTCCGTTGCTAAAATGGCATTCGATCCGGACTATCCTAGATACGTGCATTACCAGTAAAACATGCACCTCGTATACGCACAGGTGTAGTTACATGCGTGCGCGCATATATGTCGTATACATGTGCAGATGTATTAAAAGATCTAAATATATTTGCATACACACACGTGAGAAATGGGGAACTTTCGCAGGAGACAGTCTGGAATTTCTAAAATAAATCACGGCTATGGCTACAAACCACATTTCGATTCGCTCAACAAAACGTCCAGAGAGAAGCAAATGAGCCCCAGCCGATAAGGACACACTGAGCCGTACAAGTGATGGGCATTGGGCAAGTCCTTCTTGGGGCGCGAGAGGCAGTAATGGAGCTGGGGGTCTGTGGCCGTGTGGGGGGCTGTCCAGGGCATATGCTGTTTGTTCTACAATTTCTCCCGAAAGCAACCCCAAGAGCATGAGTAAATAAATACAGGGTAATGAGAAAGGTTTGTCAAGTTCATTTTGCAGGAAGAGCTCTTTGCTCACCATTGAAGTCCCGGGAAAGGCTACTGGGAGTCAGCTTTGAAGGCACCCGGCAGGTGCATGGGTTGTTACAACCTGTACGTCCCTCCGTGATTGACACATATCGGGGCTGTTTTTATTCCCCGTGGAGACATGACATTGGCGGGGAAGAAAAACAAACCACAGACTCGAGAGCGCGTCGTCGCCAGGAAGGAGATGAACTGCGATGTCCTCAGGGCTGTTCACTCACACGCGTACAGCTGTGTATCCTCCCCTCTTAAAGCGATGTCTCCGGATGGCGCCGTATCCTGTTCAGAAGAAAGAATGTCGGTAGAAAGAAACATCCTTGAGTTAGACTCACGAGGTGCTCACTGAGTTGTTTGTTTAGATGGAATGGAGTTATTTACACGGTGATTTTAATTTCTAGACTATCGCGAGCATTTCTTCCTCTTGTGTTTTATAGACAAACACACACACACAAACATGGTACTATGGATTGGGGAGCTGATCGTAAATGTTTACAGGTCTAGCTAGAAAGATAGATGTATTGATTCCTATCGACTCATCAAACATGTACATTTGCTTTCCAAACCATTCATCATTGGCTTTTCCTGAGATTTCCGGTTGACCACGCCAGCTCGCGCAGACTCATTGCAGAGTAACATTGGAGAGTCCATGCACATCGTTGCAAAAAAACAAAAACAATGAGAGAGAACTTTCTAAATCGGATCATACTGTTTTCCGGGGCGGGTCGAGGGCAGTAAAACACTGTGTCAGCTTTTACCGGAGAGAAACCGCATCCCTGTCACGGGACAGGGAGGGGCTGGTCACGGCCCGAGGCGCTCCAATCCCCCGGCGCCCTTCTTCAGGGCCATGCACGGCAGCTTGGGCAACCTCATTAGAAGAGATCAGAAGGACTCCTGCAGAAGGATATTTCCATCTCAGAATCGTATTACTCCCTGACAGGTAGAAAGAACAGCATTAATTCATGATTCCTTGGCACGTCTGCTAAGTGTGGAAAACGTGCACGTCGCCGCAGATGACCGATGGGCTTTTAACGGACAAAGGCGGCCACCGCTCGGTGAGCCGTCGCCGTGGTGTGTATAAAAGCCCATCCGATTATAATACGAGATTTCGTGCGCGCTGTCTCCGCGTGCGTTTGAGTCTGCGTCAGCTCGTTCCGTGAACTCACAGTTCGGTGCCCGTTTTAACATAGAATCGGATCACTCGGTAGTATATCTGGTTCGGGCTGCTCCAGGTCACGACATTCTTCTCACAGCCAGCAGTGCTACGAGAGAGCAAAGGAAGCCTGGCAGTAAATCGGCCGGCACGCAGAAGAGGGGGACCCCTTGACACGGCATCGCCGAAGCCTCCCACCCAAGCTTCACGAGAAGACACATGTGCACCGGAGAGGCTCCACGGCGCCCCCGGATCAGTCAGCAGGGGTCACGCTGGCTGCTGTAACAAAGAGCACCCCAACTCTCGCCGGCTTGCCGCAATCACACCTCTTCTGCTCGCGGCGAGTCCGAGGCGGGAGATGTTCACGTCAGGCAGCTCACGTCTAAGCGACGGCCCCGGGATGCACAGGGCAGTATTCCTGTGTCTCTGCTCCTGTACTAAAACCTGACCCTGCCCCAGGTTTTACAAATGTCCTGGGGGCGGGGGGAACCCCGCTCCTGGGGATGAGGCCAGGAATGCTGAGCGTCTCTCTCCATCGTCACCCCCGGATCTTCAGACTCGGCATTCAAGGCGTACGTTAGGACACTTGTTTTTTTTTTTTGGTCCAGTTCGGTCAAACCGTATGACGCGAAAATGGAAGCTCCTGGTTGTTGACAAGGCAGGTCTGGATGGAATCCAGGTCAGAGTCGGGCCGGGTCCCGGGTGTACCCGGCGACAAGGGGCCGTCGTTCCTGGGGGTGCGGTTTGCACATCTGCCTCTGCGCCCCATGCTCCGCGTCCCTCGGATGTGAGTCTCCGGGGGGCGGGGGGCACGGCACCTCCCTGGTCTCTCTCCTCCTCGGTGTCCCCCACTTTCTTCTCCTCTCTCGGTCTTCTCCGTGCTTCCACAGAACGAGGCCGCTGCCGGTCATTCTGCAACTGTCCCTGATACGTTACTGACGGATGCGGGGCTGGAGGTCGGCTCCTCTTCTGTCCAGGAGAATCGCGTGAGGAACTACCCGTCCTTGGGCGCCCGCACGGGGCACCGTCCCCTGGGGATACTCCACGTCCCCTAGTGACAAACGCTCGTTTCCCTGTTCAGCCATGAGTCATTTACGATCACGTCTAGATGACATTTTTAGAGTTTCGTCCTTTGACCCCAAGCAGGAATAGTCTTGCATTTTAGAATAATTCAAAGGTTTCTCTCTCTCGGCGTAGGGGGCGGTGGCCGGTCGCAAATTCCAGCTCCGAAACATTGAACTCCAGAAAGGCCCCTCTGTGTGACGGAACTTTTTCTGAAGAGACTCTTACGATCCCATCAACTCGGCTTTAATTCATCTTGAAACCGACCTCAAGGACAGGAAATAACTTTCACTCCGAGTGTCAAAGTAATTGATCGACACCGGCTGCTTCGAGTGCCATTAAGACGAGCCGGAGGAACAGAATTCTGTCATCGGGTAGCAGTACGACTCTGAACGCAGACAATATTTCATGATGCGGCTTTGCTAAAAGCACAGGCAACCGCTCGCGGAGACACACGTTCTGTTTAATGAGCCGACGTCATGGTTTTGCCGTCCTTAGATGCGTAGGATGCATGTAACAGCAAAGCCGCCCGTCTCATAAGCGACCTTGACGGGTAAGCATTTCTTGTCTGTACTTCCGTTTTAGGGATTTGTGTAATTACCTACGTAAGATCACCTAAGTAGGAAAATGCCCTTGATTTTTCTTAGCGAAGGAACACAGAGAAGGTCGAACGGCACAGACCTCGAAGCAGGTGTTCTGAATCTTTTCCACGAAGAAATGGCTCTTGGATACGAGAGAGTTAAACTCAGAACCCCTCGTCCGAGAACAGGTGCATGCTGATATTTTAATATTTCCAACGCGTCGGGAAGCACCAATGAAAGAGACGACAGACAAACAAACAGACAAACAAACAGACAAACAAACGCTCTACTGGTAAGTTACGCAGCACAAGGTGAGGAGAAAAGGTGGCCGCTCACGACCGAAGCGTCACCCGTGAGCGCAAAATGATGCTTTTTTTGCTTCGGTTCCTCAACCTCTGAAATTTGTTTCTTCAAAAAAACCATGAGATTTTTTGAAAGCAAAAAAAAAATAAAAAGAAGAAGAAGAAAGAAAAGAAAAGTTTGGAGCAAAAAAATGAGGCATATAATTTTTCGGGGAACACAATATAATTAAGAATGAAAAGGATCGATTTTATCAATCGATCCTGATATTAAAATCGCACGTGAGAACAGACGTGTTTGAATGCCCTGTCTCCTGACAGGTGATGTCTCCTCTCTCCTATAAGTCTCTCATTGTTTTTTGTTTGTTTGTTTGCTTGATTTTTTTTTTAACACATTAGATGTTTTTTCGTCCCATTTTTAATTGATGTGACATTTGATAAGGTCATTGACATTCCTGCTCCTTCTAGAAATATGATTAGTCTTAAGTCGGTGATTTTCTCAGGGCGTGGAAAAATGTGTTTGGCCGGCTCCACCCCCTGACCCACGAGGAAAGGGCCGACTATGCTTGATGGGCAGCCGGCCATGCGGCGTGACGTGGGGTGCAGTCACAGCAGGTAGATGAGGTCACCGGGGACGAGGGGGCCCCCCAATCCCATATGCCTTATAGAAATGGGACATGTGCACGCAGAGATTCGCACACACAAAAGGTCACCTCGTGAAGGTCGGAGTTAGGCCACCACCGGCCAGGGGGCGGGTGGGGACTCCCCCAGACGCAGGCAGAGGGAGATGACGCAGTTCCTTCCCTGCCCCTCCAGTCGGAGCACGGCCACCCGCCCTCCCCCCCCCGCGCCCCCTTCCCCCACCCCCCGCCTGCACCTCGACCTCTGACTTCTGGGCTCCGGGGCTGGGAGAGAATACATTTCTGTGGTTTAAACGTCCTGCTTTGCTGTGGTGCCCTGGGAGATGAATCCAACCCATGCAGGACAGGGCAGGTGTCCCCGAGTGGGGGGCGGGGGGGGGGGCCAAGTCCTACACCGGCAGAAGACGGTCCTTGAGCGGGTGTGGCAAGAATTCAACACACACAGCAAAGTCAGAGTCACAACGAGAGTTTCTAGAAAGGGGGTCACACTCCACAGACAGAGCGTGGTCCCCTCTCAGAGGCAGAGAGCGAGAGGGACAGCGAGGGACAGTAAAGGCGCCCAGAGGGACCCCGCGCGCCGCCCGGGGGATTCTGCTGATCCTTCTTTAGAACCTGTCAGTCGTGTCTAAAGGACTTTGTTACCCATTTCCTTTGATATGGACGCAGTGAGGCTGGGGGAAGGGCGGGAGCTGAAAAGCCGAGACCATGCAGTGGGAAATGCCTGCTGGCCGTCCCCAGCCTTGGATGCTTGGGTTGTGGCCGCGGGACAGGGCTCTGGTCCCTGTTTCCCCTGCACAGGTGTGGGGGACGGGCTGTTAGTAACCCAGCGGAAATGTCCCTTTGTTGTGCAGGTGCCCCGGCCTGGCCGCGGGGCTGAGCAGCACACTGCAGCCTCTGCTTGCGGCCGGATTCATTCGCATTTTTAATTCTCTTCCCTCCTCCCTGCATGTCGACGGCTCTGGAAAATCGTAACTGTGACTTACAGGAATTGCACACGGATATTGTTTGTATGGGGATGGGGGGCGGGGGAGGGTGCTTCTTCTAACTCAGGATTTCTGAACCCTTAGCTGAAACCGCTAGCGTAGACAGACAGACAGACAGCCTGTGACAGGCTCGGCGCGGTTTCCACCTCAGCTGCTGACACTTGAGGGCAGATGGACCAGGCTTTGGGGGCTGTTCCCCAACACCCCCGCCCTCTGCCCGCCAGAGCCAGCAGCAAACTCTCCTCTCCCGAGAGGACAACTAAGAAGGTCTCCAGACCTTGCGCCCAGGGCGAAGCTACTGCTCTTTGCATTTCTGCCTGAGCGAAACATTTCACATGCAAACTTTTCCCTTCCTTCCTCCCTTCCTTCCTTCCTTCCTTCCTTCCTTCCTTCCTTCCTTCCTTCCTTCCTTCCTTCCCTTTCTTTTTCTTTATTTTTTCTTTCCTTCCTCTCTCTCTCTCTCTCTCTCTCTCTCTCTCTCTCTCTCTCTCTCTCTCTCTCTCTCTCTCTCTCTCTCTCCATTCCAGCTGGTCTTGGGAGCTGTTCGGAGCAGCCTCTGATTCCACCGGCTGTCTTTGCTCGGCCAACACATGCTCATCATGTGTCCATCACAGAATTACCCAAAGACCTCACTGACACGCTTTATTTAACAGCTGGCTTCAGGCACTCTGATGTGCGGACCCAGAGTATACTAACTTATCTTACACTATAAAAAATACTATTAAAGTTAGAGCAATCAAAAGCCAATTTAGCTGATCAATACACAAGGAAACAAAAATTTCTTTAAAAAAAAAAACAGGTAGTCATTCATTGGTACATGCCTCAAACTCATTTTTATCTTAAAGGCTTAAATGTCTTACATTGTTTAAATTAACTAGGGTTTTTAGTTAACCATTACCTAAAGAGATCTTATAACAGAGCTTGTTTTGCTTGACAAACCATCAATGATATCAGATTTAGTAGCTGGGCCAACTCATTATCTCAACCACTCGATGTGGCTTTTTTTTTTAAATTTTATTTCCCAGATGTCCCTTCTAAGTGACAAACAGATTCGTGTGAACCGCAAGGAAATGAAGGTCAGTTCAGTCCGATGGTGGCGTGTGACAGACAGGATCCCATTCACTGGAGAATCAGTTTGAAAAATGGAGAATCAATTTAACAGTTCACGAAGGAAGGTTTTCTGCTCACGGGGCGAAGGCGACCGCTAAGGAAGGCACACAGTGGCCGCCGAATAATGACCGGAATTTACGAGACATGCATGCTTTCCCACATGCATTTCCCTCCCCCCTTTAGATTCACGTTAATTGGATGGTGAGCTGTAATTTCCAGGTTCATTTCGTGCTGAAAGCATACTCTGTCTATATAATTAGCGGGGCGTTATTCTTCCGTCGACCTCGTGAGTGGAAAGTCATCTCCTGGCGCCCTGTTTTCATGGTGTTGAAAGGGATCCTTTTGTTGGATGGAGGAAAGATAAATACCAGTGTCAAAAACGGAAGGGAGAGGAAACGTATTTACCTGCAGACGTCACCAACCTGCCTTCCCGCGAGAAGGAGAGAGAGACAAGATTGACCGTGACGGAGTGAAAACGCTCGCCTCCCAACCTGTTTCAGGAGTTGGAGGACGCCACACCGTTTCCACGGGGTCAAGAAGATTTTATCACATGCACCCACGCATCCCAAAATCGTCTTGTAGCTTTCGTTTTTTATTTTCCCGATTTTGCATGGATATGATACTCCGTTTCCTGAGACATGACTTTCGTGTACCAAATAACATAAGATCATGTAAGAAGATCACGTTGCCATATTTTCATTCGATTGTTTATTCAAAGTTAGAAGTCAAACTCTAGGTTTTAAACCCGGTCTATTAGAAAATATGCATTTTTTTTTAAACCAAAACCAATTCTATGAAAGGTCAGTTTCATGCAGACTATATTATTCCTTATATATTGCCAGAGATATTAGATGTTCGTTGAATCGATACCTTTCTGAGTTCATTTGGTTTACAAATCTTCAGATATAATTTCAAAAGCCATGGAAACAAAAGAAAAACAATGTATTTCCATTTTGCATTGTTACAATTTTAAGTCATTAGTCTGATTTATTTTAGGACCTGGGTCTCTAGTTTATAATTCTTTTAAAAATAAAAGCAGTAACTTTCGATATCTACCTGCCGTATCCAGAAGAAATTGCTCGCCAAAGGAGAATTCCCATCTATACTATTTTAAACCACTTAAATGAGAAGATGCTTTTTGTCTGGTCTAGTGATCCATTAGCAATGTGAGCAAACTCTCTCGATTTTTAAGTTTACTTTTAACTTTACCTGTTAGAAGTTCTCAAATATGCTTAATGAGCCTCTGAAATACCAAGACTTCTCCGCCATGGCTTCAGCAGAATCTTTGCTCCAAACTAGAAACCCTCACCTCGCTTTCCTTGCTAAACACAAATTGTCCAACCAACCTTTGCTAAGCCATCCTTAAGCATCGCAGTCATCAGAAAACTCAGCACACGCCTCTGCTCACGTCGAAATGTTTTAACAAAGTCTCGCGTTAATGACTTGGTTCCCTCCTTCCGGTCTCTGTAAAATTTGCATTTTCCCTTGTACAGGTTTGCACCTCTAAAAAGTCTGCTCATCCAGACGCCTCACCCCAAACATGTATGTCTTCTGGCTGAGATCTCGAAACCCAAGTTGTGTGGGGAGTGATGGAACCTCTCGTGTTCACGTAAGTTTATTTAAATGTCCACTACAATTACACACGATTAACATGCGTGATTTATGAGACGGTGAATAACTGTCCCCTGTGCTCAAGAACGAACCTCGGATCCAGTAGTTCTGAAACTCACTCACGTTTGTGAGTGGACTGTCATGAAGAACACTTCTTTCGGCCACGTGCAAGTTCATTTCCCGGTCTCACCTCTGAAACGATCTGTTCGTAAACATGAGAATTAAAACGTGACCCCCTTTCTCTTCGAGTCTGCACTGGGCGAGGTCCGCGTCGGCCAGCACGGCGCAGGCTGGGTTCTGGGCTCACGGACCCAAAGCATTGACGGTTTCTAAGCGTAACGCGTGAGAAGGGTTAACGGATCGACGGGTGGGCCAGAGAGCGATGCCCGCACGCCTTCGCCGTCTGGACCCTTCGTGCCCCACGTAAAGACGCATTTCCACATGCAGCCACATTCCGACCTCCTGGAGGTTAGAGTTTCAAGCTATGAATTTGGGGGGGCGGGGTGAAATTCAGTCCATCCCAGTCCATGAAATAACAGCGGTCTGAATCCTCTGTACTTTTCCATGGCCAAAGACAACCTTCTCCATTTCGATTAGATATAAACAAGAGGGGAATTATCTACCCGTGGTCCGTGTGCCCGCTGGCCTTGCATGATGACCACGGGAGCAAGGACTAAGCAGATGGGTCCAGGGCAAACGCCCCTGTCCACCTCCCTGTGAGCTCTCTCTCTCCCAGCGGACGCGTTGGTGCGTGGATTGTGTGTGACGAGCCACAGCGTTCACAGGGCTTGTGCAAATCCCCTACACATCATGCCAGGAAAATCCTGAGGTCGCGTAGGAAACACCGAGCCCTGTTTGCAAACTCATCTTGAATGAACGCTGCTTGCTTTTTAGGGTCCTGGACGAGAGGGCACCGTCGCCATCGGAGTCCACTGAGCATGGCCCCGAACGGTACGTCAGAATCGAGACGTTCTCCAGCCCAGAGAGCGCGCGAACATTTCGTTTTCGTAGGGGCATCAAGCAGGGGGACAGCGTTTGGAAACCAAGGGGCACTGACCCGCGTGGCCTCGGTGCTTGTCACGGCTTCACGGAGAACAAGCTGTGACCGGAGACAGACGAGGGGCACCTGGGTGTGACCGACACAGGAAACTGTGAGGAAGGCCGAGAGCATCGCGGTGCGCGTGGGGTGTGGTGTCCTTGGCTGTGAGGTTTGGGGACAGGCCAGGAACGGAATGGACGTTCGGACTCACAGGTCGGTACCGTCGATCGAGCCGAAGCAAAGCCAAGGGCCACGCAGAAGAGGAGCAAGGCTGGACCAGAGCAGGGGTGAGGAGAGGGGTCCCGAGGTTCCCGGTGCCCCCCCAAGGCAGCCGGAACCCCAGACGCCTGAGACCTTTCCCAGCAGCGTGGACCAAGGGGTGCGTGTGCTCCGGGGACAGAGATGGGGGGGTGGATCACGGGGCCCGGAGACGGCACGGGGTACCCGGGACCTGACAAATGCAGGGCCTGCCATGCTCATGCTCTTCATGAAACCAGGTCGAGGTCCATCTTCCGAAACGTCTCTCATCGTCTCTCATCGTCTCTAACAAACACCCCGGTTTTCCCTCCGTGGTTTGGCCTTTACTCCTTCGCTCAGCCGGCCGTCTGGCTCGCGGCCTGTGCTCCCCATTCTGCCCTCGAGACATGTTTCTGACCTTCGAGAGTCACGGCAGAGGGGTGCAAAGTCACGCGGCCGCGCGCCTGGGCGGCCTCGGCTCCATCCTTTTCCTTTCATGATCAGAGGTCGCGGACTCTCTTCCTCGCCCTCGGAGGTTCGGATACGTACCATAAATCGTACGTTCACGCTGCAGAAGCAGAAGGGAATTAACTCTCTTTCTCTCCAAATAACTCGTGGTTGAAAATGAATGCCTTCCCTTTATCTGGGACTCACTCGAAAGTTTCCTAGCCTCTCAGATCAGTACAGACTATGATCCTTCTTTATGTTGGAGGTGAAGTGCAGGAAATTCACACACACACGCACGCACACTTTGCGTCTCGTATGCCGAACCTCTCATCACCCCACTGCTGAATAAATAGTTGCACTATGAAGGACAGGCCTTTCATTATTTCGTTGCACTCATACAAGCTCTATATTTGGAACAAAAGCTCGCTGTTTTCCCCCAAACCGACAGACGCTAGTCGTATCGGCCATACTGCAAAGTTCATCCACGTGCCACACATTTTTCAGCGTAAGAAATTAATCATTTTTTTTCCCTTCGCAAACCAAGACGATCCATTTCAAGTATTCTAAAGACAAGGAAGTGTTTTGTTTTGTTTTGTTTTGTTTTGTTTTGTTTCGACTGTCGCCTTTTTTTTTTTCGTTCCAGGTAAATTGAGTCGAAATGAGAAGCATAGGGCACCGCGTGTCTGCAAGAAGGTCGAGGACCTCAGGCTGCATCAGGGGCGGCGATGGGGGGAAGCTTCGGCGAGTACTTCTTGGCGATTCAGCCCGAAGCAGGCTCTCCTCACACGTCTGCACAGTCTGCGGTCGGACGTGAATCGGGGCTCTGGGAACGACGGTGCCGATGAGCCGAGCTCCGCGACGCGCCCTGTTCCTCTTCTTAGAAAAGAGAAGGCGCGTCGCACGTAGGAACTGGCCCGGGCGGCGCCCGTCCGCGCCCCGCGGGGGCCGTTCATTCGAGTTTGCACAGAACTCACGGCTGTCCTCTCCTGAGAGGTTCTGACAGCCTGGTGGTGACCTGAGTCATGACCTGGCCAGGAAAAGGGCTCGTCCTCCCCAGATCTGAAGGTGGTGCGAACTGGAACGGCTTCCGTCCCCGGGCAGACCCCAGGCGAAGCGTTTGGTTTGAAGAGGGCGCGAACTCGCCAGGATTCATTTATAATGTGTCAAAGCTCCAGGAGTCTGCACAGAGACAGAGATCACGTCCCCAGGAGGTCTTGCCTCTTGCCACAGATGAAGTGCTCTTAGGAGGGCAAGCTGGTATTTTAAGGTGTGTTTAATGTCTGTGATGGGGGGACTTTTGATTTATTTTTCCCCCTACCTAATATATCTTTATTATTCGACATCGCCGAAGCCGCCGTGTGCTGGGTAAAGGGAAGTCTTAGAAAGAAGCAGGTGCCCGTTTTAATCGTCCGGCAAGTTCCATGCAGTAGTTGTCACCTGGCTGTGACACTCTGACTGATGAGTTAGACCAACGCCAGAAGGGATTATGATGCGAACGCCAAGGAGACTGCGGTGGGGTCAAGTTTAATTTCGATTTATTCATAGGCAGAAGGATGTTTCCGGGACCATGACGCTGTCCACAGACAACATAGATATAACTAAACGGTAAACGTTTTTACACTTGAAGGGAACACACACCAAGCTAACGTGGCCGTTCGAGGACCTGGGGAGGAGAGAAACGTGGACAGACAGGTAAGGAGACGGAGGCAGAGCTGGGGCGAGGGTGTGATCCATCTAGACAGCGCAGGCAGGACCGAAGAAGAACAGGAGAGGGAAAAAAGAAGGAAAACTCAACCCACACGCTCGGCACGGAAGTCGGAGAAGGATGGACCACGTGCGAGAATGGCGGGAAGCGGTCGTGAAGTCCCAAGCAGCACACCACAGCTAGGGCGCTTCTCCAGGGAGGGCGACCGGGTTTCTGCTCGAGTTTTAACCTTACTTCTTGGTGATGGCGGTTGATTTGGAACAGGTACATTTCTCTCCATAACCGAACAAGTATCTGGCAAATGCTGATGTATAGATGATAGATAGATAGATAGATAGATAGATGATAGATAGATAGATGATAGATAGATGGATAGATGGATAGATAGCTAGATGGATAGATGGATGGATGGATGGATGGATGGATGGATAGATAGCTAGATGGATGGATGGATGGGTGGATGGATGGATGGATGGATGGATGGATGCATAGATAGATAGATAGATAGATAGATAGATAGATAGATAGATAGATTAGATAGATTAGATAGATGATAGATAGATAGATAGATAGATAGATAGATAGATAGATAGATGATAGACGGACAGACAGACAGCTACGTAGATAGCTACAAATAGAATTAGAGATAGACTTAGAGATAGATGCATGATGGATAAATATATTAGATAGATTGTATATAGATAATAGATAGGCGATAAATAGATGACCGATGAATAGATTACATAGATGATAGAGATAATAGATGATAGTGACGTATATATATAAAACGAATCTCTTCAATGAAGAAATTATTGATCTTTTTGGCAGTTCTTGCAATAAGAAAGGCCACAATTACAGTACAGGTGGAGAAATCAATTTGTGACTAATAACGATAAACTCAATATTTATCTACATAACACTCAAGTAGCGTCTCCTTTGTGAGTCCTTCCAATTCAGTAAAGATCTGTGATCTCTGAATCTTGAATCCCGAGAAAACCCACGATCCCAGTAATCGACTGAAGAGAAAGAAGCAATATATTTAAAATCATATTGACTTTTTCACCCATCAATAAAATGTAAATAACGGCTAAGATTTGGCATTTACCGAATCTGCAACACAGTTATCGTCTCCTTTATTCCAAGAAGGGTGTTTGCCCAAACTTGAGTACTTATTGAGATGTCGGATTAAGTTTTCCTGTTGTGATAGGGCGTGTATAGAAACAACAGAACATTGCTCATAGAACTCTGTATTTTATAAAGGTTCTGCTGTGTTCCAGCTGTCACTCGGTCACCAGGGGTCAAACCAGAACATCGCAGTGTGACAATTCCTCTTAACTCTTATAATCCCGAATCTGATTGGACTCCCTCTGTCCCAGGTCTTAGGAAAATGATGTTTATATGGAACCTCAGATACTAAAGCTTCAGGTCAACTCTTTTTATTAACTTAAATCGAGTGAAAAAGTTATTAGCTGTATTTTAATTTTAAATTAGCTTAATTTACTTATAAATATAAATGAATTAACTCTAAGTAATTGCATACAATAGGAGTGGGTATTATGACAGAAATCAAAAAAAGAAGCACTTGGGAACATTTAAAACAAATTAAAAATAGATATAAATGAAATCATCCTCTAGAGCTTTCTGATCTTTACAAGTATGTAACTTTCAAGTAAAATGTCAAAATTTCTCTAATATGACACACAACTTTATTTATGATGACTTTTACCTTTTTTTTGGTTATTGTTTTCCAGAGACGTCTCAAACATAGATTCGGTATATATTTTTTATCTCCGTTTTTAAGTTTCAGCTCAAAACTGCCACTCAAAGACTAACTCATGACCTCATTTATGGTGTTTGGAAATTAATCCAAGAAGAACATGGGTGTTATTTGGAAATTTGAATATTGTATTACATTGTATTGTATGGTATTGTATTGTATTGATGTATTGTCATTTGAGTTAACAAGTACACCTTTGTAATCTGGATTTCGAGCTATTAAATGTATCAGCACTTGTTTTAAGAGGTTTAGATTTTAAATTTTAAACAAATAAAAATAAAGGTTTTATGTAGAATTGCACATAATAAGCTTACCTGTATTTGCTATCAAATTTATTTTGGAAGCTAAATTATAATTTGAATTAATAAGTAAAGTAGTGTCATTTGGGATTAGAATAAGTGAGTAATGCTTTTTACCAGAAATATGTGAATATTGGAATTTGATTTGAAACATGAGCTAATAAGTAAACCAGCATTATTCGCATTTATAATTAATATATGTACCATTCCTTGTTATGGTCTTATTTGTATTTTTGAACTGTAATTGAGAATTCAGCTCATGAATTTGCTGGTGTTATTTAGAAATGAGTATTTGCATTTGATTCAAATTGAATTCAAATTAGGAAGTGGATCAGGTGTTATTTAGAATTTGAACCAGTAAGCACACAGATATGTGTTATCAGGTTTATCTGGATTATGGAATTTGAACTGAAATTTGAGCCGATGATGAATCAGCATCATTTGCATTTAAACTAATAAGCGTAGGAGTACCTGTTATTGGTGTTACTTGGATTTTGACATTTCAGCTGGAATATAGTCAATAATACTGTAATAATTATGTACGCTATCTGATGAGTACTTGATTTATCTGGGGGATCGCTTTGTAAGATTTATAAACATCTCATCACTATGTTGTGCACCTTAAACTAATAAATAAAACTATTTTGAACACAAAACAAAAACATCTTTAATTGGATATTTTATTGCAAATTGCAGACTGTTATCTGGAATTTAAAATTTACATTGTAATTGAATCAGTAACTACACCGGTGTTATTCGTAACAAACGTGAATGAGGAGGCCAGGGCATCTCAGTTTATCCGATCTTGGATTATGAATGGAAATTTCAAGGAAATGTACACCAGCGTTCCTTAGAATTTGACATAAAGCACACATCTGACATGCTTGTCATCACATGTGTTTGAATTTTAAAGCTGTCGTTGAAATTGGAGCTCGTAAGCCAACCGAGTTTTTTGGAGCCGATACGTGTGCCAATGTTTTGTTGTATTGTTTTTTTTTTAACTTTTTGGTCTGAACCTGAATTAGAATTTTGAACAAATAGAGCACAGACGTTTTTAATTTTTGCCGATCAGTGTTCTAGGATGTCGCGTCGAAATTAAGTTAGCCACTGCGATTTCGAATTTGCTCTAACAAACAAACTGATGTTATCGAAAATTTGATATATACGCTAATGTCGTTCAGGATTTGAATGCAGTGGAGTGATGCTTGTTCATGGAGAAAGTTACATATTGGAACTTTAATGGAGATTTGAATTGTTAATTAGACAGGAGTGTGCTTAAAAGTATATCTGGCCTCATTATGGGAATTATGTGGACTTGGGAACATGGATTGAAGTTTGAGTTGATAAGACCACCCGCATCGTGAGGAATTTAAACTATTAAGTGTATCAGGGCTTTTTATCAGAAAGTTCTGCCATTTGGAATTCTAACTGAAAATTAAGCTAATAATTAGATTATATACTATATGAAGCCTGCCAGTGTTCTTTAAATATTAGCTCATAAGTTCAGTACTTATTTAAAAAATTGAAATTTTAACTAAAACTTATGCCAGGGTGACTTGGAATTACAAACAAATTTACCAATACATGCTATCATTGTGATTTAGACTGGGGACCGTGAATTAGAACTTAAAATTCGTAAGACCCTCAGTGTTATTTACGATTCCAATTCAATAATGATGTTATTGTTCAAAATCAGAGACGTGTAAACATTTTAGCTGGACAATAAGCAAAGCACGGCAGGGCCAATCGAAACGCGAACCCAATACACGCACCCGATGCTCGGGGACAGATTTACGGAAGGTTCGGAGTCCAGTGGCATTTGAGAGATAAGTGCCTCCCCGAGCTTGCGCACCGAGGTCACTTGCATGTTGACATAGCACCTAACACCTATCTCAGTGCTGCCTGAAATTTGAAGTAATAAAAACATCAAAACTGGTCATCAGTCTTATTCACTGTTAACACATAAAATAGCCACATCGTTCGTAAATTGGGCTTAAATCGTTAAAACCGTCTATTTGCCTGGGTTTTTTTTTTTTTAAATACGAAACTGACGGGATAATTATTTGATACAGGAATTCTCTTAATGGAATTTCTTTCAGTCCAACTAAAAAGAGTCTAGTTATAATACTAGTATCTATTACTTTCCCATTAATTTAATTCATGAGGATGAACCCCAGGGCCTTCCTTGAATAGTTTTTATGGACCATAATTATGTGATCGCCTAAAACGCCCATGTGAGCTTACTCAATAACTTGCGTCGGGGAGGAATGTCGAAGCAACTTCATCGTGTATCTCGAAACATAAGCATGTTGACGAGATAAACATATATCTTTAGTAAGTTACAACAGTTTGGCTATTTATTCCTTGAAAACATACTAGGAATTTGAGCTAATAACTCTCCCAATACAGGTTTTCAAATATATTTGTCATTTTCACTTTGCTTTGGAATTATAGGGACATAGTGTTATTGGGAATTGGAGTGAAAAGTATAGTTTTGCATTTCACGCAGTAATTCCCGGGTACACCGGCTGCGTGTGAAATGTTTATCTACTGAAATCCATCTAATTTCTTCGCCACATCAGTTCTTGGCAAGACCATCTGTTTTTACTGTTTCTGCGGTACTGGTAGGTACTGATGTCATGTTATAAATCAGTTTCAAGTCTTGCCACAAAAAAAAAAAAGAAAAAGAAAAAGTAGGATTTAAGACTTCAAAAGTGACACCAGATAATTAGAACCCCCAAATCAGCAATGCACGAGGCACCTGGGAGTTCAGTTACCAACTTACGAAAGGCGTATGGATGCGGTCTAACAGGAAACCCGGATAGAACGATCTATCTGCGTCTCGTGAGAGAAGGAGGTTCTGCTGGAAGGTTGCTAGGAGCCGTGGGTCGTTCTGTTGCTATGCGGATTTGAACGCAAGAGTGTGAGGTGTGTTTCGCCATTCTAAAGATCAACGCGGTCTCTCAATTAGGCATGCACGCACAATTAGCACAACTTCGACGATGTCCTGTACAAGGGAAAACACTTTCTTTTTTTGGAGCTGTTCCCATATTGATTTTTCCGTCTTAATTACTGCTTTATCTAAATTTGTACATATTATACGATCAAAGCTAAATTGTAAGTTATTTTGTCTTTCACAATCCCATCTCCTCCAGAAACCCCTAGGAGAAAATGAACTTGAATCTGTTAGAATTTACTATTTTTACATTATGGGTCAATGCTAATTAAATGGCAAGAGATTCGCATAATTTTTCTCACAACCCATTATTTCTTTGGACTCTGTGACTTCCTTGGTAGCTAAGTTGGAGGTAATTTTAATTGATATAATTTTTTTTTTAACAAAGAGTATCATCTATTTTCAATCTTGCCTGTATGTGTGTGTGTGTTAATGTGTGTGCATCTGTTTAGGTATATAAAAAACATAGATGAATTAGAGTTCTCATATATGAGTATACACAGCTACCTGTATGTACAATCCTGTCTATGCAAGGACAGGGCATCTGGGTCATGGGATATGCTTCCTTTCAACCTTTGCTGGCGCAGAACGATTTCTAACGGGGCTGCTCCAATTGGCATGGGACACATCAGCATGGCAGAGATATATACTGCACACGTCTGTCTGCCAACCCTCAAGGCTGCCAGTCTTTTCAGTTTCTGGTACTTTGGGGCAATGGGGTCTAAAAGTAGTTTTCATACGCACTGCGCAATGGCTAATGATGGCGCTTTGATAGCTTACTCAGCAAAGCGCCTACTCGTTTTGTTCAAATAGTCTGTCTTTTTCTAATTGCTATGTTTCACGAATGCTGGATGTGAGTTCTTTTGCGGGACTATCTGACGTTAGATATCGCAAATATCTCGTTTTAGGAGCCTGTGTTTTCATCGTTTAATATTGCAGTAGATTGAGGGGCAAACATCGCGCACGTTAAAAGTAGCGAAACACACGAGATTTGTCCTCTTCACAACATTAAGTTGAGAAGGATGTTCTTAGCCACAAGCGCGATGTTGTACAGCAGATCTCGAGAACTTTTTAAAATTATTTTTTGATTTGATTTGATTTTTGGTGATGGTTGACATGAATTAGTTTTCGGTGTGCAGCACAGTGGTCAGACATTTACGTACCTTACAAAGTGATCCTCCTGATTAGTCTAGACCCTGGCGCTATATGTAGCTATCACAATATTACTGACCGTATCCCCTAAGACAGACCTTTTCCATCTTGCTCACCTGAAACTCTATACTCATTTTAGTAGCAATTCCCCGAAGCTGTTTTTCAGTGTTTTTAAAATAAAAACCATTGTCTAATCCTTGTTTAAAACATACCATCCACGTATAACTGATCGCAATCATATTCCCCTTTTTCTGACTTATTTCACTCAGTTTAATACCATTGAGGTCCATCCATGTTGTCTTGAATGGTAAGATTTCATTCTTTTTCATGGCTAAATAATATTCCATTGTATATATGTATAAAACAGTATTGATGTCAACTGCAATTGAAAAAAATTTAAAAACCCCCAACATTATAATTCAGGAAAATCTTCTTAAATAATATTCTTCAGCTTTCACGTGTACGTCTAACATTTAAGTGTATATTTCTTTATCGTATGAGGTAGTTTTATTTCTGCAGGGATATACCCAGACTTCCTGCACCATTTACTGAGTTATTTGCTTTCCGTATAATCAGCGATCCAAACTCCTTCATCTGCCAATTATCCGTGAATACTTTGCATGTCCTTCCCGCCTGTCTTCGAATCAGAAATCCACTCCTTTACAGAGAATGTACTGTAAGGATTACTTTCTTTTAAACACATCATCTTCCTCCACCTTCACGGTGGCATCTTTATCTGTGTCTTTTTTTTCCTTAACCTGTTCTTTTTTATGTGTTTTTGTTTATACTTAAACTCCCCTGGGGTTCCATTGGCTTCCTGCACTCCTGCTTGAGTCCAGTCAACATGTCGAAAAATTCTCAGACATCGTTTTTCAAATCATTGATTCGGATATCGATGGTCCCCTTGGCCCTCTGCTCCCTCCGGGCCCTCCGATCTCACGGGTCTCGCGTTATTTCTTTGAAGTCCACGTATGGTTTCGTTTTTCCCCTTCCACTTTGCTTCCTTTTGTGACCATACGCTTCTTTGCATTAATCGATTCCGCCTTCTACCGTACTGAACTATCAATTGCATTCGATTATTTTATTCTCACGTCTAGCATTTCTACCCCATAGCCTACGCTTTCCATCACTCTGCGGCTAGTCACAGATCTTGAAAACTCTCGCTCTGACACGTGTAACAGCTTGCTTGCAGCTTTGCGTTCTATGTTTACCTTGCTCTTCAGGCATTTGTTACTGTTTCCTCTCATCTCTGGTACTTTGAGGAAACACTGACATTGTTTAAAATCATTTAGATAAATAAAACTTGTCTTGGAAAGGTGTTATCTTCTCTTAAAGAGGATTTCTTTTGACCTAATCTAATCAGCACGTGGACAGCTTCCACACCGGTTTGCGGTCATCAGCAAGACGCATTGATTTCTCTATTCCTGGGTCACCCTCACTCCTCTGCTAGAGCCCTTCCATGTCCCAAATGAAGAGTGGCATTTTTACCAGCCGTCTGCTCCAAGGCAGGCCCTCAGGGCAGTGTACTCCAAGGCAATGTTTACCCTCCGGTTACAGGGCAAATGCCAACATCCTCGCCCATGTCCTCAGACTCCCAGACAAAACTTATTTTGACTGCGCCTGGCGAATCGTCCACTTGAATTCCTGTGAGTTGAGTTTGTGTCAGATGATGAGGTAACCTCTACTGGCCCCTCAAAACCTTGTACCTCTCGGATACTTTCCAACAGGAATCTTTTAAATATTCTCCCTGCTTCTATGGATGGTCAGTAGAAAAGCACCTCAGAATTCAAGGCTTACTGCCAAATAACAATAAAAATAGCAATGAATCATCATCATCATCATCATCATCATCTCTCATGCTCATGGGACATGTTGCCTGAACTACCTTGTTATGTAGTGGGACAGTCTCAGCTTGTACCCGTTAACGACGATATATTTATTGTCCACCCCTTTCGTAGGTCGCTTGGCTTCATTTCACTCTTAAATAGCTCTGGCTTGAAGTTTTCTAAATATTTAAAAACTACAGATTTTTCCCCCCTGCATATTGCATTGGTGATCTCTATATTTTATTTTATTTTTCCACTGTTTGTGTCCTAAATGAGAGTAAACACTCCCTTATCTTTTCGATCCACTGTATTGATCAGGAGTCATCAACACGGTTCTATTCAATTTGTTGGGTTCCAGTGTGGTTTCATTTTACATCTGAACACAAATCCACGTAAGTACTGTAAGCTGACTTCTCCACTGGAAAACGCAGTAATTAAATTACACATTCCGAATCCCTGAGCTAATTTGATTCAATAAAGAGAAAGAGATTTTGCACAAATGTTCTCAGCCGTAAACATCCCCACGGATTGCGAACAACTTTTATTTTATCATCTCTCAACCTCCGTTTCACACACAAGTGCATTTCGTAGCTTTGCAAAACAGATCAGACAGCCAAGCTGCATTTAAAACTGGTTCAATCTATTTAGGAAGAAGTTGGTCACAGAAAGAGAAGGCAATATTTCCACTATAAAGAATCCAGTAACAACAAACTATTGGAGGAATAGATGATTATGAAGGTAAGTAAAAAGTGTTCAAAAACATAGGTAAGATAGTCTATTGACTTCCCCCCCATAGATCGGATAGAAAGTCAAATTATTTCTTGCCAATTTTACCCATTATAGTCATTGAAGAAGGCTGGAATGGATAAAGACGTCTCTGCTTCCAACATCTAAATAAATTAGCAGTTATTCTATATATCTACTCAGGATAGTGTTGTAAATTATTTCGCTTCCTTCTTAAAAGTTTATAGAAGATGAACAGTTTGAAGGTTGGCAGTAAGCGACATAAAACATACATAATTACGTGTTTAACCAGCCTTCAGTTTTTGATTTGTTTGTTTGGTTTCACGCCAAAAGATTTACAGCTAGAAATGCTGAGTGTCTGAGTGTTCCTGCTCTACGAGGAGTTGAAGCCGCAGTTTAGATGATGCATATTTACAGACCTGCTATCTTTCCTCCACTTCCATCTTGTTTATTTTTAACGAGCAAATAAGAGATTTTTTTTTCCCCCGGTGTCTCGAAAACTTAAAAACAAACAAACAGGAACAACATGTTTCAATTTTCCCTGGTATCTAAAACAGATTTCCAGGGTGGATGTCATTGCATGTCAGATACATAGCGAAACATGCAAATTGTATTTCTTCATCTCTCCCCACAAAATCTCACTCACGATGGCAGCCGAACGTCCCAATGCCTTCTTGTTCTACTTCCCCCCGTTAGCAAAATGTTTGGGGCTCCCCGTTCCTTCCCTCTGTACCTCCAGATCTGATCCGTTCTGGGGAAAGTGATTCTCTACCATCTTAAAAACAATTCTTGACGAATTTATTTCTTGACAGAATGTTGGTTCGGGCTTCTCCCCACCGCTGCCTCCCCTCCCCCAGTTTTATTGAGCTATACTTGACAACCATCGCTGTGTAAGTTTAAGGTGTACGGCTTAATGACTTCCACGTGCTGTGAAATGACTACGCTAGTTAGCTGCCATCATGTCGTACAGAAACAAGAAATAAGCTGCTTTTCCTTGTGATAAGAGCTTTTAGGATTTCGTCCCCCAGCAGCTTTTAAATATCCCAGACGGTCCCAGGACCTATTCGTTTGTACCTTTTGACCACCTGCATCCACCTTCCTCACCTCTCACCCTTGCCTCTCATATCACAAATTTGATCTCTTTTGCTATGAGGTTTTTTTTTTTTTTTCTTCCCGGAGTCCACAAATAAGTGAGACCATATAGTATTCATCTCTTTCTGTCTTAGGTCACTCAGCACAACGCTCTCAAGGTCCATCCATGTTGTCCCAAATGGCAGGTTCTCATTCTTCTGATGGCTGAGGAACAGTCCATTGGATCTACATACCGCCATCTTTCCTACTCACTCACATGCCGATGGCTACTTAGGTTGCGTTCACTTCTTCGTAAGTAAGGCTGCAGTGATCACGGGGGCACACACGTCTCTTCAACACAGAAACTGCATTTCCTTCAAATATACACCTAGAAGCGGGGTTGCCGGATCATATGGCAGTTCTATTTCTAATTTTGTCAGGAACCTCCACACTGTTTTCCGACTATTATCCTGGGTGATGGATTTGTAGACAATATAAAAGGTCGACATCCAAAAGTATGTATAAATCATGAGAAGGAGGGTGAGGGCCACATATTCGAATCTCTGAGAAAAAAAGAAAGGAGAGAAAAACATGTGAATGGTGACAACTCTCATCGTTGACCTAAAGAATGCCACAAAGCCGAAGACCTTGACTTCAGGAAACAAAATAGAGTCACAGCTTTCACGTCAGCTTAGTTGACACAGCTTGACAGAAGGCTTTTTCTCATTTTCTCCTTTTGTGATCTTTAAAGGCACAGAGCACACCGCAGTGGCACCTTGCTAAGAATCCTGGATGTTTAAATAGCCTCATTCTCAGACATGAGCACCACGCTGGGTCAGGATGTGAAGCTAGGAAAACATGCTCGAGGGTTTGTGAAGCAGGGAAGGAGAAAGAAATGCATCACCTGCGGTCAAAGCGATTCATCCTACTCTCAGGTTGCTCTTAAGACAAGTAACTCTCTCTCTCTTTGGTGATCCAAGTTGTTTAATGCTGGTGGAGGCGGCTCTGTGTGCGTGTGCGTGTGCGTGTGTGTGTGTGTGTGAGTTTGTGCGTCCTTCCCCAATTCCAGTGAAAAACTCTTCATTATGACTCCTTTTTTTGGTCGATAACCGAAACAAAGTTAATGCACATTCATTGCACAAATATAGCAAAGCTTATAGCTGGAAATATTTTCTTTCTTTTTTTTTTCCCACTACCTCTAAAATTATATTATCTGCTGGGAAAAAGTCACGTGCCACTAATTAAAAACGAACTTTCTTTCAGCGCTCGGAACCCTCACCTGCCGCACCTGACTCTCCGCCGCGCTGCTGCTGCTGCGGCCAGGCTCACCTGGCCCAAGGGCGGCCGATCTCGCGCGGTCTGGGCGGATCTCGCGAGATCTCGGCAGAGCAGCGGGGCCAGCGCGGAGCGCCCGGAGCGTAAACACCTGTGGGACGCGACCGGAAGGAGCCGCGCTCTCCGTTATCTGTGAGGCGGACGCCAGTCCTCAGCCTGTCCGCAGCCTCAGTAACAGTATCGGTGCGGTGGCGTCCCTCCTCGGAGCCTGGGCCGACCACGCGGACAGGACTGCGGCCCACAGGCCGTGCCGAAGTGGAACCCCAGGCGTCCGGAACCAGCGAGCTGGGGCCGCGATGCTCGGACCTCCCGGAAGCACGCGGGGCGCGGCCGGAAGCCGTGCCGCCCCGGACCACGTGCGCAGCGCCGCACGTGACAAGCCCCACGATGTGGCGGCCGCGAGGGGCGTGGCGAGTCCCCGGGTGCAGAGTCACCTGCGCCCTGAGGCAGCCGCCGCCTGGACGCGTTTGGGGCGTGACCTCGCCTGTCCTCAGCGCGACTCCAGACGTGAAAGACACAATCCCCACGACGTCCACGGCGGCTTGCACCTGGCTTCCTAAAAAGTTCACGCCTGCTTCTGCTGTGCTTCATGAATAATATTCTCCAAAAAGGAAAAAGAAAAGAAAAAATGTGTTCCATCCGGGGTGAGCGCGCGCCGCGGCCTTCTGAATAGCAGACGCGAATTCCTTGACAAAGCGCTGCATAATGTTATTCCAGTTATTCTTCTGCGACGCCCTAATCGCACAAGATGAAAGGGAGTGACTCGTTCAAAGAGAAAGCTCCCCGCGACGATGTCGGGCGCAGCCGTGGAATTTCAAGGTTGGACAGGTCCGAGTTGGACTTGAGTAGGAAGCTTTATGCGCTTATTATCTCTAAGGTCACTTTAATCACACAGCAGTAACGTTTGATTCGGCAACGTTCCCGAGTAGAACCGTTGCTATTACAAATGGGAAAAATGAGCCGAGCAGGTTGTACCGGGGGCGAGGGCGGCCGGCAGGAGGGGCGCTAAATGCGGTAGTAAAATACTTCAAGTAGAGAATAATTCATTAAACCTTGATATTTCAAAATGAAAGAGGAAGGGAACATTTTAATTTCATGCTATTGTGTGTAGTAACGGATGAGCTTTAGGATTTAACTTGAAATGTGCTTCTTTATCCTTATCTACCTGAGTTAAGGAAACGTGGATTGAAGATTATTCACATTCCAAAGAGGCTATAAATTTCCCTTTAAGGCTGGGACCTCTAAATATTTAAATACTGGAGGAGCAAACTTACATTTATAAGGTCCTTTCTGAAGACTCATAATAAAAATCAGAAAAGAAGAAACTCCACAAAAAACAATTCCAGAGGGACCACCATAAACCCAGAGACCAGATTGTGAATCAGATCTGTCAGGTACTAAGTTTTTGACAAAATCTATGCAAGGACAACACAACTCTGCCATTTTCTACGGACTCAGAAAAGACCGCTACACAAAAGATAGTACCAAGTTGAAAAAAGCCTTGGTCTAGGATTTTTCGACAAGGCTGATGATTCTGGATGCAGCACCATGTGGGAGAAGAAGGAATGCCTGTAAAATATATAATCCAGTCATTCCTTTCTCAGGCTTTCCCTCTCCTTATTTCCCCTTCATTCTTTTTCATTTTCGAACCATCACATACGGCATGCAGGGCTTTGAAGCTCCAGCTACAGTCAGACATCACATAGACATGTTGATCTAATACAACAAAACCCTCAGCTTGTTTTCCCCGGGCATCTCCATCCTGTGAACAGGCCCAGTTACTCACCCAGTTACCCAAAACAAGACTTGACACCCCATGTTCCATTCTCAGTCATTTCCGTTAGGTCAACCCTCAAGATCCAGCGGGAATCACACGGTTTCTTACCACATCGTGACTATCGCCTTTGTCCAGATGTCATCGTCATCGCGTCTTACGGGGCTGTCAACAAGAACTCCCGAAGAGTTTGCTTGTTCTCACGAATGCCCCCAGCCCCCGACCTTTTGTTTCCTCCCCTCAGGTGATGCTCCCGCGGCCCCTTCACACCGCCTGCGTGGCCCACACACCGCTCGGAGCCTGTGTGGCCTCCCTGTGCTCACACCTGACACCGCTGATCCTCCACGCATTCTCACCGGCCAGTTCTGGTTGCCAGCTGCATGCGCTTTACTTAATCCCGCTCCGCCTCTCTCCTCTCATCCAGGTGGTAAATTAGCCGGTGGACGTTTGGCTCCAGATCTCTGGCCTGTGGGCAGTGCTGAGGACAGCGATGGGAGACTTATTGGAACATCATGACATCAGAATCCAGGCGGCACCTGCAGGTCACCTGGGGTAGGTACACAGACACGCTGTGTGCTGATGCTATGTGGTTGCTGGGTACCGTGCAGAGAAATGAGTCGGTGGCTGTGTAGACACTTGGAGCCGACCGAGGGTTTTCGGGTGGCTTTTAATGATGAAGCACGTTCCTAGGCTGGTGACTGTGATTCGGGGAGGGGTGAGAATTGATGCTGCGGTGGGCAGGGGGACAGGCAGGGAGACGAAGGGGCTGTGCATTGATCGACAGTGTTTGCTTTTGAGGTCACCAGGCAAGGTATGCGACCGTCAGTCATTCTTTGTCCAAATTTGTACCCCCGGAATCTCCTGGCCACCTTCTTGAGGCTTATCTTTAAACTTCATGTAAAGCGGCTGAGCGCGTTGGCTCCAAGTTGGGAGTCTGCTCCGGGCCGAGTGCACCCCTGGGTGTGGCTCTGGCTGGCATCCTGCTGTCCGTCCTGGGGGCAGCGGGGGCAGCTGCTCTCGGTCTGTCCACTGTGTTCTATCAGGAGGATGATGCACCTGTGCAAGGTAGCAGATTCAGTTCGTCTGCATTTGCATCTCTGTGTTCGCCTTGAGAGTCCCATATTTCCTGGCATTTGGGGCCCTAAAGTTCGGACGTCGTTCCCGTCTTGGTGGCCACCCCGCCCCCTGTGTTGGGTCCGTCTGTGCAAGCACACTCGCGCACCAACACGAGGCTTTGTCCCCAAAGGGTTTCAGAGCCGACTGTTTCCCTCTTAGTTTTCATGCTTACTCGGGCCCTCAGAAGTTACGCAAGTGATTTTTGAAATAGGGACCCTGACAACCAATTAAACCAACATTTAATAAATCCCCAACCCCAAGGCAGTTGGGCCCTTCACGAACGCGCCTGAAGTGTCATTATTGTTATGGTCATGGACATAAGAGGCGAGAACCACCCGACAGCTCCAGAGAGCAGTCAGAGGGACATCGTACGGGCGGGTCGGCGCGGTCACTCCCTTAATTGGTCTGTGAGTCTCGTAGACGCGCTGTCTTCGCCCAGCCCGCCACCCGCCCACGCGTGCTGCTGGCTCTTGCTGCGGCGGGGCTGAACGCCGTCCGCTTCATCGCTTTGAAATATTTCTGAGGAAAAGAATGCTACGCTTCGAATACGTTTGAAGACCATGAATGAGATGATACGTTTCCTTACTGTTTAATCGAGTACTCCTTCTGACTGGCTGACAGAGAAGAGAATAGTGCATGTTTACACCGGAAAAACTCTCATTTCTAAAAAAGACATTTTATCCCTTTAAATGTTAAATATTCATTGAAATGTTTTCACTCTTTAAGAAGTATATGTCTATTTTTGAGTATATAACATATACATTTTTCCTCCGAGTGAAACTGTAAGTCACAAAGAAAAATGGTTTAAATATGAATCAACTTAATAGCCTTAGAAGTTTATAAGTGAGGTCGAGAAACATTGATATTTTACTCTTTAAATTTTAAAACATTTCACAGATTTTATTACAGAAAAAATAGATTTCATATAATATCTTTAACAAAGATGCTTCTTGTAAAAATTATGTACATATGCATATAATTCTGTTTTATAAGCTGTCGTTGGCCTTAGCTTCTTCTCATCGTAATGTGATATTATTGTAACATTCTCTTCTAGGCAAGTCTTCAGATTATCGTTTCCTGAAAACCTAAACAATTTGCATCACCTGCGTTTCCTGTTGTTTATCCTCACAATACACTAATATCACAGTCAGTAAACATCACAACTATAAAAAATAAGTTTTTACTCCAATTAAATCATGATAGACCGTATAGATATTGCTTTCTCTCTAAAGAAAAATAACATAGTTAACAAAAAGCGAAACAGAGAAGAAATTAAATGAGAATTCAAATAAAAAATGAAAGCTAATTTCTTTTACTTTTCACAAGAAGTAGTTAAGCGATGCTTTAATTAAACCAGTCTTTTTATGAACAGATCCATTTCTTCCGGATCGGCTTTGCGGGGTCTTCTCCCACAAGGCTTCATGCCTCAGACTTCTTTCTTCTCTGCGTATTCTGCCTGAAACTGCGGGACAAGGTCCAGTGCCAGGCACTCTTGTTCCTTGATGGTGACGGAGGCTTGCTGTGCGCTCAGATATTTTGCAGGCTCGTGCAGGAAAGACCTGAATGCTGTCTGTGTGTAAGACTTAAGGTGTGTGCGACAGGGATGTGCAAACCGAAAGCATCGTGCAGATTTACGCTGCGCCTTGTTCATGGCGGTGTTAAATTCCACTCTGGACTCTAGAACCAAGACGCATTATCAACATTGAAAATGTGGGTCTCTGCCAATCATGGTCCAATACACCTTTTAGAAGAAGGTTCATTTAATCCATGTGTGCAAAATAAACGACGCTTTTCACGTCCAGGGTTTTAGTCACGTTGTGTTTTTAGAAAAGATGTGAGCACGAGCCAGCGAGGTGCGTTCCATGGCATGAAACTGGTATGGCTGACACCTGCAGAGAAAAACTAAATCGAGGAAGGGAGAGTTCAGCGCAGCCTTTGACTAGCAGTGACGCTCGAAAGAGGGAAGTCTGATGATCCTCTTCACAGACAAGTGAGTAGAAATGTTAGCATGGGTGACAGGTGGCCTCCGGGTGCGAGGTGGCCTCCCGGATGTGGTGTGGCCTCCTGAACCTCTGCCATGCTTCCCGTCCTGGGGAAGCTCCGTAAGGAAATTAACTTGCATTTGTTGGGAAACTGAGTTGTATTATCTATATCTAGTCAAACTTTACTCCTTAAGACATAATATGAGTTTAATACGTTTTCCAAATGATGAATCACCTAGAAAATTGTAAATCCTTTTTTGCTACTCAGCGTTTGGCAGTATAGTAGCCTTAATATTAAAAAGACTCAACATCCACAGAGATAAAGATGTCCACAGCAGACATGTGCTAAGGAAAACAGAAGACTCAAGCGACCGTGATTTTTCGCAAAGGAAGGAAGGAGCCTGTCGACTTCAGCATTTGACATAACACGGAAAACGGTCTTTTGTAAGGAGCTGGCCGTCGTCTGAGAAGCCGGCTGCCAGGTTGCCCTGGCGTGGGGTTTGCGAGCCTTTGCTGGTGGAGGCTCTTCTGACGTCAGTGCGGTTTTGAATATCATTCAGCACACCGTCTCATTTTTCTTTTAAATCATTTCTCATCCGTAGCTGTATTTTAGGCACACACACGTGTGCACACATTCACATACCCACAGCTTTCCTCAAGCGCATAAGCACAGACATTATCTATACCACGGTATACATGTTTAATCACGCGTATATATCATAGTTGCTATACATTTGATGCTAACATAAATTATGCTAATTAATATAAATTTTTAAAACATGTTTTACATCTACGTTGCCGGTACAGGAATCTGTTGTTCATTTTGTAAGATTCATCTCCTCTGACTAAATAAATAAAGATACGCTTCCAACAGTAAAATCCCTGGAAATTTGCCGAGCAATCGGGAGCTAGCGAAGGCGGCAATAAGATCCTGAAAAAGATTTCCCCCAGGGGCGGGCAGTGAACGCCGGGTGTGATGGCCTGTCACAGTGCTGCCAGGAAGCTCGGTCGGCCTGGGTCATTCGCCCGGGAGAGCGAGTGTTTGGTGATGGCGGGGGGTTCCGGAGGGTCCGGCGAGTTCTGTCTGCGTGAGAACCGAGCCGCGGAGCTGCTCAGGTGTGTCGCTCCCTGACGACCACGTTCTCGCGTTCCGAATGCACCTGCCGCTGCACCCCGAAGACTCTGCGGCGGCCTGGTGTTCGTTTCCACTCAGCGATTCACATGCGCAGTCCTTGGAGTCATTTTATCAACGACCTAAAGACGGCCTAAGTCACCTGTGCCTTACGAGGGGCACGAAACTGACGAAGAGGAAGGACGGCGTCTCAGACGCGCCGAGGCGAAAGAGCGAGTCTGGTTAGGGCTTAAGGTAAAAGCGTCAGCACTTTAAGTTCACGGCTATTAGTCCTCTGAGGGCACATCCTCACCTACGGCATTTGAAGCCAGATCTGAGTCCCTCGGTTTTGAGAACCCCTTGGTCAGGCTTGTATTTCGTGTAAAAAAAAATACAGCCGTGGACTGCGCTGCTGCGTTCTCTGCATCGCCCTTGGCAGAGAACGCGTCGGGCCACGTGGCAGAAGTTTTTCTTTTATTTCTACCTTCCCCAAATCATCGTAGGATCCTTTTCAGTCAAGAATAACGTGCCTGCTTCTTGTCTTGGGCTGTTTTCTTTTTCAAAGCATGCGAGCATAGACACATTTTAAAATAATTTCGCATTGTTATGTTAATACTTGCGTTTCTTTAGCTGACCTTGAAGCATTTCTACAGTTGTAGCATTTGGGATAATTTGCGCTCGAGTTTTCTCCCAGTATGAAGATTGTGTTTTCCCTTCCACTCTTCAGGGATGGGTTAGAAGCTATGTAACCAGCAGACACATGTTTCTAGTACAGATACGGTTGATGAGTTCAAATTATCATAGTCAATTATTTACATTAAGAATATCGGATTTCTAATAGTGAACAAGAAAACGATTTTTCCGTAGTATTTTTCTTCATAGTTTTTACACATGGCTTTCCTTAATGGAATTTACCAATTTATGAACTGCATTTAAAAAATTTTAAAGCGTATTCTCCTGGTTCATCTGACTTCATTAACACTCTAGTCTCAGAATCGTTTCCTCCCCAGAAAGCAGCGAAATAAGGGAGCGCTGAGGTTTGTATAAACCTATCTACCCTGAAACGGGATGAGAAGGAGAAATGCCGTGGCTAGCGACGAGGTTCCCCGGGCCTCCCGCTCGCTCTCCGCGCCTCGCCGCAGCCCGCCCTCCAGGGTCCGAGCGATGCCGGCCGCGTGCTGGGCAGCGGGGCGGCGCCTCGTCCCTTGACAGTCCTTAGCCATTTCCTCCGTCCTCGGGGTTCCGGCCTCTGGCGGTCGGGGGCGGCCTCCCCGCAGAAGCCGTTCTCGCAGCTTTCGCCGTCATTGCGCGATGAACTTGAACTGCTGGGGAGCATTCTCACCGTCTGGCAGGCGCCCGGCGGCCTCCCCCGTCCCGTACTGCCCGCCGTCCTCCCGAAGTCCCGCCCCGGCAGAACACGTTTCCACGCTTACTGTCGTCCCTGAAATGATGCTGCGATTCTAACTTCCCCCTCCTCCTCCTATTGTGGTTATTATTTGATCTTGAGTGGCATGCTTACTCGATTTAGACCACACTTTTGGTTTTGCTGAACTATTTAAATCTGGTTTAAAAGGTGGAGGCCACCACGAGAATTGGGCTGCCATAAACTATGCAACAGGAAATAAGATTTCATTCTGCATTTTTTAACTTTCGATGAGCATATTCTCTTGGAGCCAAGTAAGAAATGTGTGTGTCATTTTCATTTTCTCTCTCTAGCGAAAGGAACAGGAGGCCGGCCCGTGGCCACCCTGAAAGCTAAGTAAGAAACAGCCAGGACTCATTAAACCCTCCTTAAACGCTATTGGTCATCACTGGTGCTGCGTGGGGCTCTGACCACAGCTGCGCCCCTGAGACTTTAGGACTGCGTGTCGCTGTTAAGGGCTCGTGCACGGGGGTTTGCACCGCACGAACCCAGGTCTACACCTGGGCTGGCATCCGGGATGTGCCGGACACATGTATGACCGGGGAAGGACCCGCGGGTGGGATTGGAGGCCGGAGGCTTGCATTCCGGAGAGCCCCGTCGGTCTCGGAGTCTGCATGATGCTCCGGCTGCTGGCTTCATCTGTCACCTGTTAAGTAGTTTCGACATAAAGTGCTTGAGGTGAAGGCACTCACGTTAACTCTTGTAGAGAGAAATAATGGGCGGATAAGATAATTCCATCACCGGTAATTACCCTAACCGTCTACCACGCTGTCCTTTCTTTTTATAAAGTTAATTTTCGAGTATGCTTAACCTGCTTCTCTTGTTTGGGAATAATCGAAACGGTCCTTCTTGTCAGATAACCGAGTAGAGGTAGAGCTTCCCAGGGATAATTTCCTCGAATCGGGTACCAAGGTCACAGATCAAATGCAGTGAGACATAGAAAGGTCAAGACCTCACGACCAGTGCGTTTTGTCCAGAAACCCAAGCTGGGTGTAACATGTGAAAATCAATCTATGTCTCCATAAGTCCATTAGCAGAATAGAGATGGAAAATTATATAATTAGCTTAGTAGATACAGAAAACACTTTAGGAAAAACTCATCCAACTCAACGGGAGAATGGACAACCAAATTTTAGTATATCCATACAATCGGATATTGTGCACCAAAAAAAAAAAAAAATCCAACGGCGTGGGCGGCTCTCACAGACATCGGGCTGAGTGAAGGAAACCAGACAGTAAGGACTTCGCATTTATACAGTGAACTCACCTTTATATGAAGCTCAAGCAAAAATCAAGCCACGGTAACGCCAGACAGAATCACGGTTCCCCGTCCCACAGGGGGCATGGGAATTAAGACGACATTTCTGGGTGATGCAAACTCTCTGCATCTTGACTGAGGGAATGCACGTACGGAATCATCAAAATATCGAAAGACGCCCTCCCCGTGTGTGCATTTCCCGGTGCGCAGTTATCATCTCATCGATTATGCATAACCGTACACGCAACTCCAGGCAGAGTCGCCGCAAGAAGGTGGCAGGAAGCGGCGCCCCCCGAAGCGGCCGCCCTCGCGTGCGGACATCTGCGACATCCTGCCTGCACGCTGGTGGAATTCACAGCCGCGGCTTCCGGTGCTAACGTTGCCTGCAGAGACGGCAGTTTGAGCGCTCTGCCTTGGAGCAAGAGCATTCCCGGACACGCGATTTGGTTTTCTCTAAGTATCTGGGGGGATGCCAGTCTGCCCAGGCAAAGAACTTGCTTTCAGAATTCCCGATCGATCAGTCTGTCCATCCATCCATCCATCCATCTATCCATCCATCCATCCATCTATCCATTCATCTATCCATCCATCCATCCATCCATCCATCCATCCACCCACCCACCCACCCATCCATCCATCCATCCATCCATCCATCCGTCCGTCCGTCCGTCCGTCCGTCCGTCCATCCATCCACCCACCCATCCATCCCCCTGTATACTATATTGATCCACCTGTCTAGATCAATGTAGTCTCCTTCACACGCTTCCACCGGCTGCGGACTCCGGCAGCGTGGAATCACGTGGTTCTCCCCCAGAGCGTGACTCAGGGCGGGTGGGGCGCTCTGGCCTTCAGTCGCCCCGTGGCAGGATTGGATTTTTCCGATCACCGTCACTCGATAAGGGAACAGCAAGGCGCTGGTCTCTCGCCGACGCTACTTCCTGCCGGTGAACTTGACCAGCGTCCACACAGGAGCTGCGTCGGCGACGGTGACAGCCACCTAATCCCCGAGCTGCGTCTGAGACAGAGCCCTGCACACAGGAGACCGGAGGGTCTGCGAGATGCAGGCGGTGGTCACATGGACGTCACGCGGGGTGCGTTGCCACCACGTCTGGACTCAGCCGGGCCCCGTCCCTGTGTGCGGGGAAGGGCTCGTCTCCGAGGCCGAGCGGGGACGTGTGAACCCCGCGATGAACCCCCCGCTTCTGGGCTGGCCCCTCGCCATGTCGCTCAGCGTGGCTGGTGCTGCTTCCTGCCCCCACGGCAGCCCCCGTGTCTGCGGAGACGGGCTCGGACCAGACAGTCCCCACAGGAGTCTGGCCTGACGTCGGCCTCCTTCACACGCTTCATACGCGGTGTCCGCTGCGCAACACGAGGGTCTCAGATTTTCATTTCCTCTGACGCTCGGGTGGGCAGAAAAGCGTGGACTCGTTTCGTCTCGAACCAACCCGCCCGTCCTCCGAGCCCCAACTGCTGGTTAACAGACAAAGGAGAAGTGACCACCCTTCGACGTGCTTTAAGGTGTTAGCCTAACGTAGTCTGACGAGGTCTCGTTATCATCGGCGGAGATTTCCTGGAAATAACTCTGAGGACTCCGAGCTGCCTGTCTCCCGCTGCTCCCCCAGGACGTGGAGGGGAGGGTGCCGGCTGGCGTCGCATTGTTTTAGTGCTATTTGGAAATCCGTATGAACCAATCGATAGACATAAATACGACTCAGATTGCCCGAAAAAGTGCACTTTTCGGTTGCCAAAAGAGTTATTTATGAAACGCAGAGAGGTAGGTAAAACATATTACATCTGAGCATTCAGCAAGCTGTGTCTTGAATTTTGCTTAATCTTTGATTTTCACTGAGGCTCGATTGGGATGTAGCCAACAGCCACATGACAACTATTACTGTCACATTTAAAGGACATCTGTTGGGATATCTATTAAGTTCTGTTTCAGCCAGGTTTTCAGTGACTTCAGCATTTCAGCTTCACTTACGGATAGCAGGTAGAATGTGAACTGTTGATGGCCTGCACTTTATTGCAAGTGACATCGAGACTGATTTACCTTTTTACGTTTGGCACATAATTTTGTTAACCGTAGTTTGAACGGATGCATTTTTGTTTTGTTGGTTTTGTCTTAGCACATCTATTATATCCACATTAAAACATGCGCCTAAAGGGTGTTTATCTTTAGTTCATATTTCGACTCAATTATACACTACCGGCACACACGCGCGTGCCAACACTTCCCGCAACATCTCTGAAAAGTATTTATTTTCCGTTTTCTGTAATCACAACCCTGTTGGCAGGCTGTCCGTTTTGGGAGCAGATCTTGAAGTCTGAGCAGACGGAATACAGATGAAGTGTGCAGAGATGCTCAAGGACAAAGCCCGCGGACTTCCCTTTGGAGGGGAAAAAACCCCACACAAGACGGCAGCATCGATCAGACCGCACGTTCAGGACTCCGAATAGTTCCGACATACGTTCCCTTCTACTCGCCTTTTAAAATGCCAGCAAACCGCCGTTGCTGCGAAATACGTAGATTCCATTTTGGTTACCTTTGAGCGTGGATTTTATCTTCTTTGGTCGATATGTTTTCTTGACCTTTGCTTGATGTGTTTTCGTGACCTTGATGATGTCTCAACAAGGACGTTATTTTTGAAAATAAATTAAAGCTATCTACTGTATTTATTGTTCTTATTTTTCAATGGCTGCTGACACTCAGGGTTATGTTATTAGTTTCAGGCGTACGGCGTCGTGGTTCGACGCTCACATGATGGACAAAGTGGCTCCTCCTCTCGGTCTAGTCCGCGGCCGGCCCCGTACGTAATTCTAGATGGTACCGGCCGCCTTCCTTCTGCCATACTTCACGTCGCTGTGCCCAACCCTCGGCCGCCAATTAGCGCCTCGCAGTCTCCTCCCCTTTTCCGTAGGGCCCCGAACGCGTGTGTCGCCCGGCACACGTGCGCCCGTGTCCGACTTCTGTCACTGAGCGTGAGACCCCCTGGGTCAGCCCGTGACCTTCTGTGCTGCACAGAGGAGTGCGGTTCTGTCACTGAGCGTGACACCCCCTGGGTCCGCCCGTGACCTTCCGTCCTGCACAGAGGAGTGCCGTTCTGTCACTGAGCGTGACACCCTCTGGGTCCGCCCGTGACCTTCCATCCTGCACAGAGGAGCGCGGAAAGCGCGCGACAGCTGTGCCTCCGCCTTCCTGCCGTGGGGTCCCCCCCCCCCTTTCTCTCTGCGCCTCCTGAAGCTGGCAGGAAGGGTGCGCGTTGGGAGGACCGTTGGGAGGACCCTGGCGAGGACATGAGCCGCGTGTCACGGTGAAGCGACGCTCTCCGCGCCTGGTAACCGACACTCTCTGGCGACATTTCCTTCCCTCCCCGTGTCCCGCCGCGTGTGCTCGTTGGGGCCGCGTTCACCTGCTCACTCGTGCGGCTTGAGCGCACCTGCGCCTTGGTCCTGTGCACGGCTTTCTTTAGGGCGCGTGCGGTTGCCTCTCGCTCTGTGTCCAGTAGGACGGTGGGCGCCCGTTCATTGGGGCGCGCACCTCTTTTCCATTTGGGGTGTTTATCCCTCCAGCGGCCTTTAGCCTTCGTCCTCGACGCGATGCTGTGCTCGGGCTGGAAGGGATCGGAACAGCGTCGCGGCGTCTCCGCGCTGACCTCGCTGACCTCGCTACTGTTTCCGTCGATTTAGTTCTGCGTGCTTGGCATCCCAGAACCCAGCGTCGTCACCCCGCTCATCAAGGGGCGCGTCAGTGCGGAGAGCGGCTTCTGGTCCCGCGGCTGTGGTCGCGGCCATGTGTCCCCGCGTGCGCGCGACCGGCGCGTGTGTCGTCTCCGCCGAAGCGGCGCCCTCGAGCCCTCGTCGTGGGCCCCGGGGCGGGGGCGGCGTCTTCTGCCCCCCGCGGCCCGGCGAAGCGTCCTCCATCCTCTTGTCCCTCCGCGAGGGGCTGCGTTCGTGTGTGTCCGCGGAGTGCACCTGGTTCTCTCTACACACCAAGTGTTGGGGGGGCCCGGCGGAGGCGGCGCGGCACGTGCACGTTGTGCGCACGACGTCACGGGGCCCACGTGGTCTGCGGGCGCGGGCAGGTGCGCGCGGCGCCCAGGTGCACCTGCCGCCCCGCCTCACATGCGCCGCCGTGGGCGCCGGCGCCCCGTGCTCCCCGCGGCCCCCACCCTGCGCCCCCGCACCCCGCGCCCCGCGCACCCACCCCGCACCCCGCGGCCCCCGCCCCGCGCCCCCGCACCCCGCGCACCCGCCACCCGCCCCGCTCCCCTCCCCCTCGCCCCCGCACCTCCCACCACCGCTGGCCCCTCACCCTCCCTCTCCCCTTGCACCCTCCCCCGCGTCCCCTCCTCCACCCACGCGCCCCGCCCCCCTCCCCTCCCCGCACCCCCCCACCCCCTCGCCACCCGCCCCGCGCCCCCACCCTGTGCACCCCGCACACCCCGCGCCTGGCGCGGTTAGGCGGGGTCCTGTGCGTCCCCGTCTCGCCGCGTCTGCGCCACCCGCCTGCGCTGACCTCGACGCCCTCCCGAGGTGACACGGGGACCCTGCGGCGCCCCGCTGTGCCCCCACTCCGCGCCCTCCGTCGTCCCCGGCGCCCCGCGCGGCCCCCCGGCCGCCCCGCGCACGCGCCCCGTAACGCCCCGCAGCACCCCGCAGCGCCCCACGCGGGCGGCGCCCCCCACGCCCCGCGCGCGCACGCGACGCTACAGACGGGGCGCCCCGCCCGCGCCCGCTGCGTACGCTGCGCACTGGGGGCCCCGCGGGGCCGGTGACGGGGGCGCGTTCCAGGGACACAGCGTGGCCCGGGAGCGACCACCTCGTGTAAGGGCGACGCGGGGGCCGCGCGGACACCTCGGGCCCCGCAGTCCCGCCGGTGACACACGGCGACGGCTGCCGCTTTCTCCAGCTTATTCCTGGGGCCCACGCAACGCCTGGCTCCGGGCCGTCCTCCGCGGCGTAGCGAGCGATCCGGTTCGCGTCCCGAGCCGTTCACACGCCGGAATCCCCGCTTCTCCTTCCCGGCGCTGCGCCCTCGCAGGTGGCCGCCCCGGTGACCCTGGCCCCGCGCGGAGCCTCGGGCCGGACAGGCCTCTGCGCGCGCCCCGCCGGCGGCCGCGGGACAGGGGTTTATCATGACCAGAGCAAACTGTCCTCCCAACGTTTTTGGATAATCTTAACATTTCTGTTGTTCTCATAAATTTATGTTCCCTCAGTTTATGTCATGAAAATGTCAAAGGAAAAGAAAAACAGGCCGATAGCATGCGCGGGATATTCAAATCATGTCGCTGCAATGTTGACATTTCTCCCTTTAGAAATAATTACTCTTCAAAGGAAGCCTCGAGGGTGCTCTATTTTTCCATCATAAAAGCAAAACATAGATTTAATAAAAGGGGCCTGAAGGGGTATTTCGGCACCATAATTAACTTTCAAACGCGTTGTTTGAATTTTTTGACTCATTTAACCCTAATTTAGATTCAATCTATTTTGTAATCAATACTTCACAATTTTCTTTTTCATGACATATATTAAAAGAATGTTTTTTTTTTTTTTAAATTCACAAAGCGTACAGAACACCGTGGTGTGTGCTATAAACACAGAGTCTGGAAACAGGAGACTGGTTCAGAGTGTGGAATAGACTCGGAGTGAACTAATGATTTCCCAGGTGTGGATAAGAAATGAGTCAAAGAAATACTGGTAATTTCGTTGGGGAAAAAGGCAACCAGATCATTCGAGGAGATGGGCCACGCCTGCATTTCCACGGGGGGGTTGGGATGTGGAAGACTCGGCAGATCGCGTCCTGTGATGAATCGGTGAAGTCAGGGACGTGAAATTGTCGCGCTCGCTCAGCGTCAGATGAACCGTTGTCCTCTTTCGTAGGTGGAGGACAGAGGTCAGCGGCGAGCCCGGGTTGGTAACAGCCGCAAGTCCTGCTTCGGGCCGTGGGAACCCACAGGGCCCCGCCCCCGGCGCTCGCCCCCGACCCCCGGGTGTGGAGTGCGGCGCGCAGCGGCTCGCGGGGAGCGGCCAGGGCTGTGCGCGGCGATGTGCGTGACCGCGACCCCTTTCCACATGTGAGACCGCAGCCCTTGCTCCTATTGCGTCTCCTCCTCCTGGCTCCGTGGGAGCGAGCGGCCCGGTGGCCACCCTGCCGCAGACGTCCGTGGGCCAAGGCGTCCCGGGCGACCTCGCAGGCCCGTGTCCGGTCCCTGAGCTGAGCCACAGTAAAGGACTTTACGCTACACGAAGCAGGTGCTGCAGAATTCGCACAGGGACAGGGGGAAAATCCGGCCACACTCTCAGATGTCAGCCCACCTCCTTCTGTAATTTGGGACAAATAATTTCAAAAAGTCAAGACATCAAGGCTTCGAAAGCCGTAACACATGCGATTTCATGGGTCGGCACAGAAGCCTGTACGTGGCAATGACAACATAGGCAACATGTCAAGTGCACGTAACCCAAATACTGGACAGTGGAGAAAAACATGCTTCCCCTTGGTCGCAGTTTTCCGGGCAGCGTTTCCTGGGATTTGTGTTAAGGGGCAGGCGCTGGAGCCGCCGCGGCTGAGTGCACAGTGAGCGTTAGGGAGCGAAGTCCGAGCCCTGGCCGCAGCCCCAGGAGCAAGGCCCGAGGGTCCCCTTCCCCCCCAAGGAACAACAGCACTTGCTCTTTGATGTATTGATGGCTGCGTTCTGACAGGTGCAGGTGAGCTCTCCCCGTGCGTCTAATTTGCATTTCTCTGAGGATTAGTGTTGTATATGCTCCTTGGCCATCTGTCTGCCCTCTTTGGAGAGACGTCTGCTCGGGTCCTCTGCCCATTTTCTGAGCGGACCGTTTGTGTGTGTTTTTTGTTTTTTGCTGTCGTGTGACTTCTCCGTGTGTTGCGGGTGCTAAGCCTTAGGCAGGGTGCGCGTCGCGAGCTCGCCCTGCCCAGCGGTGGGCCGTCTCGCCGAGTCGCCGGTTCCTGTGCCGTGCTGTGCTCTTCAGGTGGCCGGGGGCCCGCTCGTTTATTTTTGCTTTTGTCCCCTTTGCCTTTGGAGTCTCAGCCACAAAAAGTCACCTGTGAGAGCCGTGTCCAGGAGCTCAGTGCCGCCTGTGCCCGCGTCCGGGAGGTCTGTGGTTTCGGGTCCCGCACGCTGGCCTTTCGTCGTCTCGGGGGGGATTTTCCCGTGTGTTTTGGGACCGCAGTCCAGTCCCGTTCTTTCCGTGTGGCCATCCACTTTCCCCAGCACGGTTTATCAAAGAGACTGTCTTTTCTCCAGTATGTATTCTTGGGTTGTTGATCGTGCAATAATTGACCACGTATGTGCGCGTTTAGAATGCTATATGCACAAAAACATTGCTATTTTTAAAATTTAACTTTCGTTGATTTAAAAAAAAAAAATCTCCATGCCCGTCCGCTGAGCATACTTACCGCGACGGCCCATTTACCCCGGAAACGGAGCTCTGCTTCCTGTTTTAATGTAGAATAGAATTTCGCATCAGGTGTGAATCACGCGCCTGACAATTGCAGCTTAAAGCGGGTCCGTTCCACAATTTTCGCTTTTACAGCCCGGCGCGGTGGAATTCACCTAAAGTCGCACTCAATTATGATGCGCCTACTTTTCCTTGGCCGCTCGCCCTGCGTGGATCAAAGAGACGCCAACGGGTCCGACAGCACCTGGGCCGCGGCCCGGCCTCCCTCAGCTCGGCGCGCGGCGCGGGGCCCTGGACGCGCCCGGCCCGCGGGGTGACTGACGGCCCCACGGAGGAGAGCGGAGCCCCCGCGTTTGCGCCCCCTCCGCGCCGCCGCGGCTGTCTTTACGCGCTTCCGCCTGCGTGAACAGCGCAGAGCCGCGTGGGCGGGATGCGAGTCCCCACTCTGCACCGAGGACTCTGCTCACGCCGGGGGCCGGGCGCACAGCCCTTCCGCAAGGGCCGGGCCTTAGGTGGAGAGGTCACCTGGGCTGTGTGCCAAAGGGAAAGGCGAGTAGTGCGGACCCATTCAGGGGCGCCCCCCCCCACTCTGGGACCCTTCGTCCATCCCGTGAATGTCTGCAGAGCGGCCACCGAGGCCCGCCACGCACTGAGACCCAGGTCCCGGGACTAACGGGACGGGGTGTGCGGTCACAGCCTCCTTTCTGGCCACAGGTGAGTCCGCTCGAGCTCCTAAGGAGCACGAGGCAGCAGCTGGTCGCAGGTGCCGGGCGGAGAGCGCGGCCGTGGCCTCGAGGGGCGGGGTGCGGGGCGTCACGGAAACGGGGGGCGCGCGTGCGGAGCGGGGGCAGCGCGCGCCTCGCCGAGGGACAGCGCGCCACGGCGCACATGGGCTTCCCGAGCCCGGCCGAGGGCCTCGCATCCGATCTCCCGGGCGAGGCGGAGCCGGTGGCTGGGGCTCCGCGCTGGCCTGCGCGAGCCTCTGTGACTGACCAGGAGCCTCCCCAGCAAGGGTCAGCTGCGCGGCCCCCGCCTGCGCCGAGCGGCCGAGCTCCGGGTCCCGCCCGCCAGCCGCGGAACTGCCCGGCGCCCTGGGGACAAACGCGGACAAACACCGCCCTGCGCGGCCTGGGCCGGGCCGGTGCGCAGGGGCCCGGGGAGCCTGGGCTCGGGCCAGCGCGCGCGGGGCCGTCGCCAGCTCCCCGTCTGGGTCGCCGCGCCCCGCGCCAGCCCCTGGGCCGAAGCGGCCACGTCTGTAGCCGGTGCTGCCCTCAGACGGAGCAGTGAGCCAGCCGGACAGACCGCGCGTTTCCAACGCCGGGACCTCATGCAGCAACACTGCGTCCGGCTCCGTGACCAGGACACAGGCGCGTGAAGACAGTGACCACCCGCCAGGGCCACCTGCAGCAGGAACGTCCGACCTGCAGGGTGCTCCACGGCCCAGATACGGAGCGTTTGCAGAGAGATCGTGTGGGACGTGTCGTCCTGCTCGGGATGTTTGCAGAAATGAAAGAATGACGGCAGGAAACCATTCGAATGTTTGAGGGAATTGACCCGGCTTTGATAAGATAATCGCTCAAAAAAAAAAAAAAAAAAAAAAAACCCCCAGACACTGAGGTTACAGCATACGAACAGAATAAACACGTACAGTCTAGCTCTTTCCTCGCACAGCAGTCCAAAGCGATGAGTGTCTAATAACCGTCATTAGTCGGCCCGCACCTTACATAGTCGTTTTGAAGGGTCACGGGAAACAGGAAACTCCGGCTTCTGCGCATCGCGGGTTTGTGGTCGCACCAGCGACGACGTGAGGGGTGAGTGCAGGGTGTTCCCACGTGTGTCACCTAGCGGACGGGGCCCAAGTGCGGTTCAGGAGAAGTTCATAGATTATTGCAGTAACGAAGAGCAGTTTCCCAGTGTTGCCGAATCTAGTTCTTTTCTCTCCTTTTTATTTTTATTTGTCAGCATTCTTACGTAAAGCATTCGTGGAGTGGTCACGCTACGTGATAAATAAGACAAAACGAGACAATCGGTGCGTTTAAAGTAGGACGGCATGATTACAAACACAAGGCGTGAACACGTAGAAAAAGGCAGGTCGCGATCACAGCTAAGTGAATTTTAAGAGAGAGAGTCCGGAGCCAAACGGATTACGAGACGATGGTGCTTTCTTACCCACCTGCTACCAGCTCCGTCGTTTAAAACTTCGGTAGCACCTAGAAGAACGAAGCAAGAGACCCTTGCGCTGAGATGACGAGAGTCCTGGGCGCCGGGAGGCGAGCCGCGTCCCAAGTCCTGCGATGGCAAAGCCGCACCCCTCGTCCCCGAGACGGAAATCGGAACCGCAGCACTGATTTCTGTTGCGTGTGAGACCTCTGCCGTCAGAAATGGCCCGTACGTTGGAGCCTGATGTCAGCAGCGAAATTAAACCCCCTGTGATGAGTTCGTTTCAGGCCTCCGGAGACGTCCCGGTGCGCACGTCCCGGGGAGTTTGCTCATCCTTTTTAACAATCAGAATTAAGATCTGTGTTTTAGCAATCATGTGTCTTCTTTAATTTCCTTTTTTTTTTTTTAAGTTCTTGTGCCATTTTTAAGAAAGAGGAAGGGCAGGTGAGCGTTCGGCTTGGAACAGGAGAACATCGGGGCTCTGGCTGCGAAGGGGACGGCCCGGTCCAGACAGCGGGCCCATGCCGGGCGAGTGGCTCCGCTGGGCACGTCGTGCATGTGTGTGTGCGTGTGTCTGAGTGTGAACGGGGACGTAGAGTGTCAACACGGGCCACGTACGTGTGCGGTTTCGAAGGACAGACGTCTGCAGTCACCCGCCGCCCCCCGCTCCATGGCCCCTGCACGAGTGAAACGTGCCCCCCGGGGCGGGCGTTACAGGCCTGCAGGTCTGCCCCCGGCCTGGGGGAGCAGGCGTCTGCGCTCACGGCCCGCGTCGGGGAGCAGAGCGTCCCCTGGGCGCTCACCCCGGCCTCGGAAGCCCACGCACGGCATCTGCCTCTGAAAAGGGCGCTCTGTCCGGAACTGCATCCTGACACTCTTTAGACAGGATGCCAGCTAAGCTCCGGCCCATGGAGTGTTCAAAACGGCACACCCACCCCAAGTTTTAAAAATTCGTTATTTAAATTAGTTTCAAGTATACAGTACGTTGGTTACACATCTATATAGCTCGTAAAACGATCCCCCCAAGTGCTCCCTCCCTGCCCGACCCCCCACCTGGCCGGCGTATGACTGCCGACTGCGTTCCCCATGCCGAGCTCCCCACCCCCGCGACCACCCATCAGCTCCTGATTCGTACCTCTTCAACCCTGCACCCCATTCTCCCAGCCCCCCAAACCCCCCTCTCCTCTGTCTGTCACAAAATTTTCCGCTAGATTTGTAAATCTGGTTTTGATAAGTTCTTTTTGTTCCTTAACCAAAACAACAATTTGTAAAGATCTATGCACCCCAATATTCACGGCAGCACAGTGTACAGTAGCCAAGATATGGAAGCCACCTGAATGCCCATCTGCAGATGACTGGATAGAGAAACTATGGTTCATATATATAATGGAATATTCCTCAACTGTTAGAAAAATGAAATCCTACCATTGGCTACAACATGGATGGACCTAGAGGTTATTACGCTGAGTGAAATAAGTCAGACAGAGAAAGATAAATGCCATATGATTTTATTTATACACGGAATCTAAGGAACTTAAAAAAGCACCCAATTTTTAAATCCGTATTTGCAGAACGAGCCGGTTCAGCCCTCTCTGCACATTTTACGAATTGTTTGGTGCTATTTCATAAACATGTGGAGCGCATTCTGCAGGTTTGCAGTTTGTAGCTAAGGAGCATGACATAGACTCTCACACCGTAGCCATTTTCCTTCTTTTTATATGTAAAAAAAATGAGGGTATAGTATTCTAACTTTTCCTAAAATGGTGACTTTTAGGCATTGCTGATCTCGATAGCACTTATGTCTTCATTATTTATTTATTTTCTCAGTCATCTCTTTTCAAGTCCAAATAACGTCCATGATAATGCCATATATATATATATATAACGTCCATGATAATGCCATATATATATATAAAACGTCTGTGATAATGCCATATATATATATAAAAGTCCACGATAATGCCATATATATATAAAACGTCCGTGATAATGCCGTATATATATATATATAAAACGTCTGTGATAATGCCATATATATATGTAATGTCCATGATAATGCCATATATATATATATATAACGTCCATGATAATACCATATATGTATATATAAAATGTCCATGATAATGCCATATATATATATAAGGTCTGTGATAATGCCATATATATATATAACGTCCGTGATAATGTCATATATATATATATATAACGTCCGTGATAATGCCATATATATATATAAAATGTCCATGATAATGCCCTATATATATATAAAATGTCCGTGATAATGCCCTATATATATATAACGTCCGTGATAATGCCCTATATATATATAACGTCCGTGATAATGCCATATATATATATAACGTCCGTGATAATGCCATATATATATATAAAATGTCCGTGATAATGCCCTATATATATATAAAATGTCCGTGATAATGCCCTATATATATATAACGTCCGTGATAATGCCATATATATATATATAACGTCCGTGATAATGCCCTATATATATATAACGTCCGTGATAATGCCATATATATATATAACGTCCGTGATAATGCCATATATATATATAACGTCCGTGATAATGCCATATATATATATAACGTCCGTGATAATGCCATATATATATATATAACGTCCGTGATAATGCCCTATATATATATAAAATGTCCGTGATAATGCCATATATATATATGTAACGTCCGTGATAATGCCATATATATATATATAACGTGCGTGATAATGCCCTATATATATATAACGTCCGTGATAATGCCCTATATATATATAACGTCCGTGATAATGCCATATGTATATACACACACATATACACACACATTTGGTTTTCCTCCCAAAGGCTGCAGTGCATTTCCTGTCAGTTTAACCCTGTTCAGTCGTCTGAGCTTGAGGCTGCGCGGGCAGACGCACGGTGGTGGCTTCTTCCGAAAGCGAGCAGAGGGCGCCGCGCCCTCGTTCCCCTGTGCCCCTGGACGCAGGCCGGGGCCACTCGTGCCCGAGCGTCCCCCGCCCGCCCCCCGCTCGGTCACCCGGGCCCCTCCGCCCCCTGTCGCGCCTCCTGACAGCGCGGCCGGGCCGCGTGCTCGGCCCCCCTCCCGCCCCTCCCGCCCGGCGCTGGGCGGTCTGCGCGGGGCCATCTGTCCCCATCCCGTCGGGGTGGCCGCTGGCGACGCAGGCCGTGCGCAGGCTGCAGCCGTCGCGCACAGCACAGCCCTGCCCCCGACGCCGGGCCTTCTCTCAGGTAGCTTCACAGGGTCGTCGTCTCGGACAGTGACGTCCCTCACGAGGGCTCCTCCGGGGGCCGTCCTGCTGCAGGAGCGGCCGGGGTCGGCGCCGTTGGGTTCCCGGCCGTGGACTGTCGTGCATGACGCACGTGTGATCACGTCACGCGCATCGCAACGTCGTCTGTTAATCCACGTGCGACGCTCCGCCCTCCGCGGTATTCTCTGCCATTGCGCAGGGCCGTCCTCAAGTCTGATGCTGAGCGGAGGCAGGGCTGTCTTTTTTCTCGCGCTGTGATTCTTGCAGAATGTTTAATAGTCGTCGTTTATAACGCGAGAGCAGGTCCTCGTCACCTCACTTTGAAGAGACAGACGTTCCTCTGACCTAATCAGAGACCGACGTTCTTTCGGGGACGTTGATTTGTGAAAATCGGGGCAGTTTTAAGCATCGACGCGAGTAGAACTGTTTAATGGACCTGAAGAGACGCGCCCCCGGCTTCAGGGACCACGGCCTGACGACCCCAGTGTGGGCTCTGCTCCCCGCGACGGTCACCAGCCGGGCAAGGCCGCGCCCTACAGCTGTTCTTAGACAGGGTCGAGGACTGCGACATCTTCTCGCCAGCATGAGGCGCTCTCCTGGTCGAAGCCGGTTGTGCATGATCCACGATTCCGCGCGAGGAACAATCACCCATCTAACTTCGTCAGGGTTTTCTCGAGCCTCGGAGCTGGTGGCCCGCGTTTCGGCCGTCGGTTTCTCACGCTTCTGCCTTTCCTCCTTGGCTGACCTCGCCTGGTCCCCCGGGTCCTTCTCATACAGTTTTCCTTTACGAAAATGACCCAACTTGACAGATAAATACACAGTTGCCTTTCCAGGTGCATCAAGGCGGAAGCAGAGAAGCGAATGCGCAGCATTTTCCCGCCGCACCCGCCGACGTGAGCGTCTCTGACCGGATGGTGCACGGCTTTCTCCTTGGCGGAGATAATTGCTGGGCGGACGGCCAGGCGAGAGAGTCGCGGCTTCGCGGGGAGCCCAGCAGTCTCCTCGTGACGAGTCTGGGGTTTCCCGCTCGGTTTCCCGCCGTCTGCAGCGGCCGTGAGCCGGCGGCTCCCTCTCCCGGCCGCAGCTGCCTGTCGCCGTGTGTCCGCAGACGCCGCCCTCGCTGCCCTGCGGGCTGGCTCCGTGAGAAACCGCGATGGCCGCCGCTTTATAATAAATCTTAGGGTTGGCTGTGCGGGGTACACATAGGGTCACAGCCAACGGGCGACGAGCAGGGAAGTGGATATTGGGGGCAGCACCCCCAAACCCGCGACCCGCAGGCCGTCCGCTGCCCGCCATGCGTGGGGTGACCGTAGGCACGCACACCGGTTCCCAGGGGTTCCGGCCCCCCCGCGACGTCAGACAGACCGCATTCAGCCCGTGCGAACGGGGGAGCAGAAATGCATCTGCGGAAGGGGTCGAGCCAGCCGCAGAGTGTCACCAGCGAGGAGACAGAGCCGGGTGACGTGCTTCGGCGTCTGGCTGCACCCCGCGTCCGGGCGGAGCGTCCTCGCCCGATGCCCACGGCACTCCCGCGCCCGGGGGACCACCGCGGGCCCACCTCATGGACGAGGCGATTGCGAGAGACTCATTTCCCATTCACGCTCGGTCGGCCGTAGTGTCCGTCACAAATTGTTTTTCTCACTTGCTTTCCCGTTTATTCCAAACAGATGATTTATACCGGGATCACTGCAACATGTATAGACATGAATATAAAGCAATGTCACCATGTGTAAACGATTCACGCATTTATAGAATTTACATGTTTTCATTTACATAGTTCTGCACACATATAAATACTTCCCATACCTATTAATACATATTGATCTTTAGAATAAATTGTGTATGCACCTGTACATATATATCACATATATGAAAATACATATGTCACTGAGACATTCCCTGTTGATTGAGCTATGTAGTAATTTACATGTGAATCCTGCATAATTATACAGTATAAATACGTTTCCTAGTTAAGACGGGCAGAGACTGAGGTTCTCGTCGGGAAGGAACGTGTCATCGGTCTGTACTTTGTGAATTCCTTCCGTTTTCTCGCGTGACCCCTTTGGCCGTTGGCGATTTTTTGCTATGCTTTCGTCCCAGAGCTAAGCTGGTCCCGCACGCCGGATAATCGCTCGCTTCTCCGCGCCCGGCCTTCTTTTCTGAAGTCACGGTGACATCGTTCACGTCCCTTTCACTGGTGCCGTCCTGGCTGAGGTCCGGCCGCGCAGGCGTCTGGGCACCAGGCTCCGCGAGGTCCCGCACGTCCGCGGCGGCCGGTGCCTGTCTCCGGCCTCTCAGGGCTGCCTGTGGCGGGCGTGACGTCTGGGGGGGCGCGGTCCCCGGGGCGCGTTGCCACTGGTCCCGCAGTGAGCGCGTCCATCGCGGGCTGGGCACAGGCGGGCGGAGGACGTGAAGCCGAGGCCGCAGTGGCCACGCCGGAGCGCGCGGCACCCCGCGTGGCCGGGAGCTGCTGGCCCTGGTCATACCCCCACGCCTCGGAGGCAGAGGGCCTCAGGGCAGCGGCCGGCGAGCTGTCGGGGAGCAGGTGGCCCAGCTCAGTGGGCTGCTGCACACGGCCGGGGCCATCGCCCCAGCGAGAGGCGGCTACCACGTGCAGACCAGGGGCCAGTGTGCGCACGAGCCGTGCGCGGCCACAAAGACTGGGGGCCCGCACCGGCGGACTGGGGTGCAGCGGCCGCGGACGCCGCAGGCCACCCGAGGGTGTCCGGCGCCGCCGCCAGCCTGTCCCGGGCGAGGCCCCGCGGGGAGTCCACGTCCTCAGACGGCAGACCCCGAGGCGGCTTGTCCCTTCCTTACCCCATTGGCGTGAGCGGCAGCAACAGAAACGACGCTTTCCCCGAAGGCCGCGTCCGATGCCGGTTTCCCCGTCTCCAGGCGTTCGCGGGAAGCCCGAGTGACCCTGAGAGGCACGACGGCTTCTGCTGAGGGCGCGCCGGCCCCCCGCACCGGGCGGCCCGTTCACCGGCCGCGGCTCCCCGTCGCGAGCCGGTGACCCGGGCGTCCAGCAGACAGCGGCACCGACGTCTCGAAAGTGCCGGTCGCTGCAGCCGTCGCTCTCCGCCTCGCTCTTTGCACACGAGAAGTTCAAATGACACCGCGGCTGACACCCCCGGCCGCTCGGGGTCTGCCGCGGCCCTCACGAGGCGCGAGCGGGGACGGCCAGCTGCCGAGGCCACGCGAGGCCATGGAGTGTCTCCCCCCACTGCCGCTCTCGGGGGCCTTCCTCCCTAATTCTGCCGCCGTTCACGTAATTCTCCAAAAGTACAGCCTCGTGAGGCGGATCTCACTACAGTACCGCTCAGGAATTGTTTTTGTGATGGTCGCTGCACTAAGAAGGAAACGGCTCTTTGCGGTGAGCTCTGAAGAGAGGCGCTAACAATGCCCGGCCGCAAATCCGTTCTCGCGAAGGCGGCCATTGAAGTGGCTGATTCGGTGTCGGAAAGCGATCATTCGATATTAAAACCAAACGTGACTGGGGGACACGTCTTTAACTTTTTTTTTTAACTAACGCATTATAAAATTCACAGTGTATTTTCAGCTCATCGATTTATGTACCAAGATAGCGTGATGTGATCGATGTAACGAGTTATTCGGGGTATGTGTTTTGATTTTTTGTACTCATGATGATAGGTGTTATCTGCGTTTTTCTATATCTGTCTCAGAATTACCATAATTTCATCTTTAAAGAAAACCAATTTTTATACTCTGAAATAATAGATAGCTAACCAAGGCGTGTGGTAGTTTGCCTCACGCTTCTTTCGGAAAATGAGTAAAATTACTGAAAATTGTTGTGTAATATATAGCCTAGACTTTTGCTGAGAAAGGCACACGCTTTTCTTCCTAGACTTAGTGGAGAAGGGATATCACAGAGCCTTCTACAAAGGCGTGGGGCGCACATCTGTAAACATCATCCCCACCTGAAAACGGAAGACAGGAGAAACAGAACCAGAAAGAGCATTACTGCCCGGGGGCAGACGCACGGCTCGGCACGGCTCGGAAATGCCATGCGCCGAGCCAGTGTGCTTGGCGGGCCGGAGAGATCACGATCCAGAGGACAGTCCCTGACATGTTCCCTTCCTGCGCGAAAGGAACAACGCACAGCCGTGCTTGGTGCACGTGGCCGGGGTGCCCAGGTGCAAGAGGAGCCCCCGGGTGTCCTGCGGGGCTCCGCCCTGGGCAGCGACCTTGGCCTCCCGCGGCCTCTTCCCCGTTCGCCTGCAAATTGCCAGTGTCTGGATGTGCAGTAGTGCTCAGGGTGTGTGCGTGTTTGTGCGTGTGTGCGTGTTTGTGCATGTGCGTGTGTAGGTGTGCGTGTGTGCGTATGTGCATGTGTATGCGTGTGCATGTGTAGGTATGTGCATGCGTGTGTGCATGTGTGCATGTGTGTGCATGTGTGTGCGAGTGCGTGTGCATGCGTGCATGTGTGCACACGTGTGCGTGCGTGTGTGTAGATCGACCATAGGTGACATGCAGACACAGGTCGGTGACGAGTGGAGGGAGGCCGAGGTGGAAGGCTGATATTTCCCCCGTTCGTTTTTTTCCGTTAGTCTCTTTTACCACCGCAAACTGCTGGGGGATGGGAAACAAGACCGCGTTTTAAATCATTCGAAAATCTGCCATAAGGAGACAAATTTCTGTTGTTACTATGAAAACAAACTAAAACCACCCGATTGTGTGAGGGAAAAAATGTATTTACAGAGACGTGCCAATATAAACATAATATTTACATATGGACAGCAAACTTCTCACGCGCCACGAAGGAAGCCTAATGTAAGAATTCCGAGTCCCCCCAAATTTAATTTCACTGTGTACATTCTCGAGCGCCTCGCCGCTGGCCCGGGATGCCGAAGGATGAGTAGTCGCTTAATTCCTTAATTCAGTGCTAGGTTTTTAAAATACTTCCTCCACATTCCAGTGCCTTTCTCATCAGTACTATTTTTGTGTCTTTAATTAAATGACATGGTTTACTCCAGACGAGCGGCGAGACTTAAGAATTAACGTCTGTTTGTTGACAGACACTTCAGCATGAGGGAAAAAAAAAAACCCATGTGTGGGAAGGAATCAGAAGGCCAAAGAGAAGAATGCCATCCCGACTTTGTAAATTTACATTTCCCTCCATGTCAAGCTGTTACGGAGAGCGGCTGATTGACCTTTGCTTATCTTCCAGCTGATAAGGTGCAGTAGTAACGACCTGGAATGTAATTATTAACGTGGTTATGAGGTCTCCTTAATTTGGAGAGACCTAGAGTTCATTGTCAAATCACACACACACACACACACACACACACACACACACACACACCCCTCTTCTGTTCAATTCAGTTCAAAACGATTTCATGGAGTCCAGACTCTATGCCTAAACATACCCTAACCACAAAAAGGTAAACCATATCTGTCTGTCTATCTGTTTACCTATCCATCCACCTTTCTGTCTGTCCATCCCGAGTAATAATTAAATAGCACGTGTTAAGTCCTCAAGAGATAATCACCAAATAAAGATAAAGGAAAGCAGAAATTCACGGTTCCCTGTTCAACAGAACACCTTGTGCGTAAAGGTGAGCCGAAGATTCATGCACAGCCTGTCCAGGGTGTGTCTTTAAGTAACTAATACGAAGGGCCCTTTGAAGCGGAATTGTAGAATGTTTGGCTTCAGAATGGATTATTTTACAAAACATATACATTAATTCAAAAATGATAAAAAAAAAGATCATTCGCCTATTTTGATTATAAAAATATTTATCAGGAATCAAAGAAACTTGAGGGAGGGGAGAGCTTAGAAGCCGTTTCCTCCATCACGGGCACCTGGAGTGCAGTCACACTCACGCCCGTGCCGGCCAGGGGGGGCAGCTTGCAGTGCCGGGTCTGGACTCAGGGGTCTGTCAAATCCAGCGTCCCTTGGGGAGAGCGAGGTGGAAGGGCCTGCTGCAGACCGGTCTCGCGGCCACCGACAGTCACTCACGCGCGAAACATTTGCGTAAGGTAGAGCGTGCGCTGTGATCAGCCGTGGCTCATCGAACAGCAGCACGCTGTGCCGGGACACTTTTCAAAATATGATTCACCCACCGTAATAGATGAACGGTCATCTCAACGGATGCTTTTACTATGGACGGCAAAAAAGTAAAATGAGATGAAACGTGACAACGGTTTCCAGAACAGACGCAGGGAACTGGCGTTCGGAGCTCCCTTTACGAGGGAGAGGACGCTGGTCAGCTAACTGCACAGTGACGTGGCCGTGACGTGTAGGGTGAGGACCACGTGCCCGTCGCCACCTCTGCTGTGTCGTGCTGGCCTGAAAGGAAAGAAACACTAATTTAATGACCTGACGAGGAGGACAAGCGTCCGAGACGGCAGTGGCGTAGAAACGAACCCACAGACGGGTGGCCAGACGGCCGCGGGCGTCTCACGGTGCTGTTAGATACGGCAGGAGCTTCGGATAGTCGCCTTCCTTTCCTGTAAGAGAAACAATGAGTTAAAAAGTGTGGGTACGCATATAATTTCCAGTGGTAACAACAAAATACGGTTTCCTTGGCATAATATGCACAAGAATCAATAAACAAAGATGCCGGTCTTTGCTAATTCACCCACAGAGTCACTGAAGTTCAAATAAAAGTGTCCACAGGATGTTTTAGGGGTATCGAGAAGCTGATTCTAGATGCACATAGAGAAACAATGACTCGAAATAAGCCCAGGAGTCCCTAAAAGGAAAAAGGAAGGTGGGCGGTGTGTTCTGGGAGGTTTCCATACCTCACTTGTTAATCTGTATCATCCAAAACAGAGCCTTCACCTGTAGAAGCTCAAATGGAACCGTAATTCACAAATGGGAGGAGAAACGCCAACTTTCGGTAAATTGTGCGCGTGCAGACTTAGGTACAGTTTAGGCTCGTGAGTGTGAAAACATGAACCGATTAAAATAATTACCAGTTAAGAGCCCGAAGCCAAATATGAAAACGCTTAAAAATTTAGGAGACCGTATTTGAAAATGTGTGTAACATTGGCTGATGAAATGCTTGAAAATCTGAAATGGAAACTAAAAGTTTTGACCAATTCGATTACATTAAATTAAAAATTCTGTCCACCTAGTGTTAAAGTAATAAAAAGTTAGGAGGCAAGCGTCCAGTTTGGAGAGTCTATTTTCAATGCACCCAACCAATAGCTATAAAAACGTAACACTACACACATGTACTTGCAAACAGCGGCACAAAATAATAAACAGGTAGGTCGGAGATAAGCCGTCGTCTAGGACTCGTAAACACGTGACGGGGTTTAAAGCTCCGTTATAAAGTATAAATTGAGTTATGAGGCACCACGAGTTACCCATACGGTTGACGAAAACACTGTCGAACGGGGTGGAAGCCGTGGATCAGCGACGCGGTCTCCCTGCTCCCGCTGGACCGAACGCTGCCACCGTGGTCGTAGAAGGTCATCCGTCACCGCCGCAGAAAGCCTGGCCTGAGGGACACTCAGGAGCCGGCTGTCCTGCCTGGGTCCGTGGACTGTGGGTCCATCACTGACCTACCTCACGTGGCCCGTCTTTCGCTTATTCTGTCAGCTGCTCCCTCTCGGCGAGCACGGGAACGCGTAAATTAATTCAGCATGGACAGACACGCATCGACGGGCGCTCAGGGTCCTCACGTCGCCGGTGAATGCAGCCCGCGCAGGGCGACCGACCTCCCTCGGCGAGAAAGGGCGTCTTTCCCTCGTCCCGAGGATCAGGGCGCGGACGACAGAGAGGTAACTGCGTCCTTCCGTGACGGCGGGGGCCGCTCTTCTCGTTTCAGAGCTCAGGGACGCCCATGACCCCAAACACTCCGTAGGTTTCCTGGACCAAGGCAGGCGGCTCTCGGCCGGGCCGTTAAAACGAGATATAACTGCAAGCGAAGGATGGGAAACGAAGCAGACGTTAAGGATTCTGGTGCGAGCGTTCCCAGGCCGGGGCTGCCAACACTCTCCCCTGAGGGACGAAAGCAAACGCCGTCCCCTGAACCGTGCGCGACCCGCAGAGACTGGCGTCTCAAACGCAGGAAGGCGCCGCGGAGGCCTCCCGCACGTCCGCTGGCGGCCCTCACGCCGGGTTCGTCTGTCCCGTTTGCGACATCGCTCGTGGTCTGCGTCCACTGTCTTCCCACCGTCAATAAGGGATGAGCGGATTACGACCCGCTCGTGTTGCACGTAAAGTTTGCTGGGAACGCGGTTCTGCGCGTTCGTTTATTTCCACGCGCTTCGCGAGGGTCTTCAAGCCGTATCAACGGAAAACACGGGTCCTGTGAATGCCGAAATATGCGCCTCCTTGACCTTTAAAGATAAACTATCCCCACCCTTTGTGGGGCGTCGTAACTGGTTTTCAGTTTAATTTGGGGTATTTCGCCATGGAGAAAGTTTTAAATTTGTTGTTATGTGATTATATAAATCAATTATTTTCTTTATTGCTTCTGAAACATTTGATTATCAAGGGCTATCCAAATATGATTACCTACATGTGATTATTATTTATATCCACATATGCTTTATTTATATGTAGACATACATATGCATGGGCTTATATATCAGGACATTCACTGGGGATTACATATAATTCATTATACATACTTCACATATTATATATTCACATTTCGTGACATCCACATACAAACAAAATCAGTAATGTCTATTACCTTACTACTCCCGATAGTGTTAAGAGAAAATACATCAGCTTATGACAGACTGGAAGGGAACAGTTAAAACTTCCATTATTTGCAGAAATTCTGGTCATCTAGATGAAAAAAAACACTTGTATATGATTCGGATTTAATAAAAGAATGCAGCAAGGTTACTAGGTCAAAGATCGACGTGCGAGGTTAACTTAATACATTGGTTAGTAATTTTCTACCCTGCAATAATGAAGTTCTAAGTATAATGCAAATAATATTCATTGCAATATCAATTTTAAAGTATTAAAAATCTGGGCATTAACTCATCTAAGAACATGCAGAGTATCAAAGAAAAACAAACTAATAAAGATTATCATCTGGATTCAGAAAGCACGACTAATATATTAATATAAATTCTCTTCTAAATTTAATTATACTATTAAAGCAATTTGAGTATAAGTTTACTTTTTAAAAAAAAAAAAAAAGAAACTTTATTAACATATCCTGAAGTTTATGTGGTTTTAGAAAATACAAAATAGCTAAGCCAACATGAAAATTTAAGAATGGCTATAGCTTGCTGTCTTGCCGGAGAAGGATCTTACAAAGCAGTATCAAAAACAGGTCGTTGAGGCTCCAAGGATTGGAACTAGACTAATAGAGTAGGTCTGAAGCTGGCAGAAATCTGAGTGTGCGGAAATTTAATATGCAGGTCCGTTGCTACCACGCACCATGCAAACAGTGACCACTGAGAACACCGGCTCCATCCGTAAGAAATTAGTGGGGCATCTCTCTCTGTATCCATGTACGAAGTTAGACTCCAGACAGATAAGTCGATCTAGGAAAAGTTAGATGACGGATTTCTAAGGAAAATGCAGGAGAACGTTCAGGTGGTTTACATGCCGTAGAAACAGTTCTTTTTAAATATGCGAAGTACGAGACATGACAAAGTCGATGAATATCCGTGTGAGCATCGCATTATGGGATCGAGAGGAACAAAGGAAAGAGCCGCTCAATCGAATGCACGTTTTTCCATCGTCTCGTCTCGTACCCAAGAAAATCGTGTCCGCACGCGAAATCCCTGCAGTTATAAGGAAAGTATAGTGGCCGGAGCAATTAGACGGAAAATAGTAGGGGGCCAACAGAGGAGGAGAAGTTCCCAGCACGTGCTTTGACGCGTAGGTAGATCGGGGAGGATTCCTAACGCTCACACTTCCTGCAGCTCGGGTGAGCCCCGTGCATGTGGCACGCGGCCGCCCAGCGGGCGGTTCCCTGCGGGTGGCTGCCCTGCAGTGACAGCCTCCGCCGCCCTCTGAAGTCTGCGGGCTGGTCGGACAACAGCCGGGCACGGGGGCGAGTGGTAAAGGAAGGGTCCTCGCTGCTGTCGGCCGAGACGCGCCCACCGGGAGGGGGAGCGGACGCTGTCGTGCCCCCATGCTGGCCGCCGCCTTTCCGTGCCGGGCTCTCTTGGCATTTTGTTTTCTAGACGTTCCTTCCAATTTCAGGGTAAATGCAAACTTAAATGTAAACAAATATAAACGTCATCGAAGTTGGTAGGTTGATAGATAGATGATAGATAGATAATAGATAGATAGATGATAGATAGATTGGATTGTCTAGACAGGTATATAACTACATCGATCTAGACAGGTGGATCAATATAGTTTACAGATGGACGGATGGAGGGAGGGAGGAAGGGAGGGAGGAAAGGAAGGAGGTGAATGGATGGATGAATGGATGGACGGACGGATGAATGGATGGATGGATAGATGGATGGATGGATGGATGGACGGACGGATGAATGGATGGATGGATGGATGGATAGTGGATGGATGGATGGATGGATAGATGGATAGATAGGTGGATGGATAGATGGATGGATGGATGGATGGATGGATGGATGGATGGATGGATGGATAGATAGGTGGATGGATAGATGGATGGATGGATGGATGGATGGATAGATGGATGGGTGGATGGATGGATGGATGGATAGATGGATAGATAGGTGGATAGACAGACCGATCAATCAGAAACTCTGAAAGTGAGTTCTTTGCTCTGGGCAGACTGGCATCCCCCCAGATACTTAGAGTTGCTTGTGTATACAGTTCCATTTTCATTATTGAACTAAGATTTAATTTCCCTTTTTTTCAGTCTCATTCTATCACTGAAGATTTTTAAAAACTATGCATCATGTCATATTGCAGTAGATTGAGCGTAGAGGCAGAGGTGAGAATCCAACTGTTCTCTAATACTTCAGACATCAAAGAGATTTGCAGAATGGAATGTAACACCTATTGTGTTACTGCTTTTTCTTATTTTAGAAAATGTAGTTATTTTCATGACAATATGCTATAAATGATAAAATGTAATGGCCTTTTATTATGGTTAAATGAGTTATGAAAGAAATATAGATTCCTCAGTTTTAATTCCTATCAAGTTATATGATGGCAGTACGAACAAAAGGTTTTTGGGTTATCATTAATAATTGTATGAGTGAAAATATTTTTGGAAATTTATAACCACTGAATATCTACCAAACTTGTACCAATCATGTTGCATATATACATACACACAAATTTGTCTTTAGTATCTATATTAAGAGTTACATGTTGGCAATTTGTAATGTAATAATAGCAAACATATATTATGTGTGTGTGAGAATATATATACATATTTATGTGAATAGAACATGGGCTCTGAATTCTAGTAGTTGCTTATATGTCTAACCTTGGCACTTATGTATGATTTTAATAACTTGATCTCTCTGGGGCAGTCTCATCACTGTAAAGGTATAATACCCCTGTACCAAAATTTTGTGCTAAATGATTTAACATGTGTAAAGCACCCAGAATAATGCATGCAAATATTCACTACTGTTGCATTAATTTTTATGAAGTGCCGGTAAAGCAAATCCTACATCTGTTTTAATAACAGAAAATAAAATCCACTAACACATGAAATTAAAACGTAGCAGACCAGAAAGACAAGACAAGGTGGTCCATTACGAAGCAGTTTCATTCTCACCGCAATAGTTTGGTGTAATGTCACACCAGGAATTTCTATATTTGTGTAATTCTCATCCCGACCAGGGGAGTTGTTTTCATTTCTCCTGTCCACATATTTTGATGTTATGTGATGGTGAGTTTATGTCTTCCTGTTTTACCAACTTGACATTACTGAATTTGGTGTTAGCAACTGGACATTTGGTGAGGGCACTCTGAGAAATAAAGGAAGGAGGGAAGGAAGGAAGGAAGGAAGGAAGGAAGGAAAGGAAGGAAGGAAGGAAGGGAGGGAGGGAGGGAGGGAGGGAGGGAGGGAGGGAGGGAATGACAGATGATAGATGATTATAGATAAATGGTAGATGATGGGTGGACGGATAGGTAGGTAGATGGATGGATGGATGGATGGATGGATGGATGGATGGATGGATGGATTAGATAGATAGATAGATAGATAGATAGATAGATAGATAGATAGATAGATAGATAGATAGCTAGCTAGCTAGCTAGCTAGCTAGCTAGCTGGCTGGCTGTCTAGATGGATGGCTGTCTGGATGGATGGGTAGTTAGATGATGGATGGATGGATGGATGGATGGGTGGATGGATGGATGGACGGCTGGCTGGCTGGCTGTCTGGATAGATGGCTGTCTGGATGGATGGCTGTCTGGATGGATGGGTAGTTAGATGATAGATAGATGGATGGATGGATGGATGGATGGATGGATGACAGGCAGCCCCGAGCAGGGAGGCATGGAGGGGAGGGGACGGGGAGCAGGCAGGGGAAAGCATTCTACGTCGCCTCCCTTCGTACAGCCACGAGGACGACACACGCCAGCCCTTAACGGCAGAAGGCATGCAAACACATTCTTTTGCTTTCCAGTTTTATTGAAATATAATGGGAATATAACATCGCCTTAGAGCTAGGTGTATCACATGACGATTCGATGTTTGTATATATTGCAAAATGGTCTCCACGGTAAGTCCAGTTAACCTCTGTCGCCGTACATAGTTAGAGATTTTTTTCTTGTGGTAAGAACTTTAAAGATCTACCCTCAGCTTCCACATGCACACTATGGGGTCGCAGACTGTCGTCACCATGCCATACCGTACCCCCCAAGGACCTACTGGGACCTTGTCCCTTGACCCCTCCCCCCACACACCTGTCCCCTCTGACGACCACACATCTGTTCTCTGTACCTGAGAGCTGGCTTTTTGTTTTATTCGCACACGTGAGTGAGGTCGTGCAGCATCTGGTTTTTTCTGTGGGACTTATTTCCCGTAGCGCGATACCCTTAATGTCGACCCGCCTGGACGCAAGTGGCCAGATTTTCTTCTCTCTCGTGGCCGAACGATATCCCAGTGTGTGTGTGTGTGCATGTGTGCGCACACACGTGTGTGTGCACGTGTGTGTCTCTGTGTGTGCGTGCGTGTGTGTGTCTGTGTGTCTGTGTGTGTGTCCGTGTGTGTGTCTGTGTGCGTGTGTGTCTGTGTGTGTGTCCGTGTGTGTGTCTGTGTGTCTGTGTGTGTGTCCGTGTGTGTGTCTGTGTGTCTGTGCACACACGTGTGTGTGTGTGTGAGATCCACGTGCCCCTCACATCCTCTCCAGTGCGTCCTCCATCCGCGGGCGCGTAGGGGGCACACGCCTTCGCCGCCGTGAACGGCGCTGCAGTGAGTATGCGGAGGTCTCTTAGAGACAGCGGTTGCATTTTCTTTGGATAGATACGCAGAAGAGGACTCGCTGGATTCTGTGGTGGTTCCGGATTTACATTTTTCGAGGACGCTCTGGGCTGCTGTGTGTAGTGGCCGTAGCAATTCACATTCCCAGGAACTTCTGCGTGTTTCACATGTGCAGACATGAAAAGCACTTGGCCGTTGAACAGGTCGGCAGTGCAGGCCTTCACGGAAAGCTCGGGGGGGCATGTCACGGTCCCGGATCAAACGTAATAGAATAAATAATAATGATAAATCATACATAATTTATTAATCTATCTATCTAATAGCAATATACTGAAATAATATAGTCTCATAAGGATACGCTCACGATTTTTAAAATTACTTTTATACAAAATAAGGAACAGAGCTGTGCATCCCGGGAGTCTAAGGTGAGATACTTATAAGTCCCGCAATGCAAACCATTCGTCCCTGCAGAATTCTCATCTTATGCTCGGTTACGCCGGGACCTTCCCGTCATGATTCATGAGGGCCCCATCCATCACCTGAAAGAAAAAGAATGGCCCAGAAGTGTGGATCGCACGGTGCCTGTGTGCATAGCTGTGCGTGTCGCGGTTCACGTGCTTGTACGTACCCACACGCATGTGGACAAAACGCATAACGAACTCGAAATAGATTTTCTCTGATCTTTACATGTAAAATAACAAAATATCCTTTCTTTTCCAAAATAATATCACAAAAGAATGCTATTTCGAGGACTCTGCCAGGCGAAATCGTTTCTCAGGGTTGTCATGGAAATAGAGAAATGTAATTAATTACGGTCCCTTGGAGCAGAACGGTCCCCGCCACCTGATCGCTGTCGGGGCGCGCTTCCCCTGACGCGACCCCGTTGGCTGCCGCCGTGCGTGGCTTCTCAGCATGCCCGCTGCGTCTTCAGGAGGGCGGCGAGCCGAGGCGGCGGCCTCCTTCCCGTGGGGACCGTCTGGCCAGGGGCCGTGCGTTGTCCACCTTCCCGTAGGGACCGTCTGGCCAGGGGCCGTGCGTCATGGACCTTCCCGTGGGGACCGTCTGGCCAGGGGCCGTGCGTCATGGACCTTCCCGTGGGGACCGTCTGGCCAGGGGCCGTGAGTTGTCCACCTTCCCGTGGGGACCGTCTGGCCAGGGGCCGTGAGTTGTCCACCTTCCCGTGGGGATCGTCTGGCCAGGGGCCGTGTGTCACGGACCTTCCCGTGGGGACCGTCTGGCCAGGGGCCGTGCGTCATGGACCTTCCCGTGGGGACCGTCTGGCCAGGGGCCGTGAGTTGTCCACCTTCCCGTGGGGACCGTCTGGCCAGGGGCCGTGCGTTACCGAGCGCGTGAGTGCTCAGTGAGTCGCCTGCAGCGAGGCGCAGACGGGTGAAGCCGCGTGAACGGGAGGGCGTCCCGGAGCGTGTCCCGCGGCCCGGAGCGGGGCCCTCGGCGCATCCCGGCCCCGGCCGGGGGCTCCTTAGCGCCTCGGACCCGCCTCTCAGTCGCCGGCGTTTCCCCCGTGTGTCGACTTGCCATTGCGCCAGGCTCTTCCTCGGTGCCGGCCCGGGCGCCCGCACAGTTAAGAATGACGGCTCTGCGGGAAAGCAGGGGGCCACGTGGGACGGGACCTGTGACCGGGGTCGGGCGGGCTCTGCAGACCACTGTGTGCGCCGAGGCCCCTCCGGCTTCATCGGGGGTGTTGCCGGCGATGTCCTCACGTGCCGGAGGCGGCGGGCGCGCTGGGCTGTGTCACGAGGGCGCTGGCCCCGCGGGTCACGAGGCCCCCGAAGGTCCCCCCCCTGCCGCCGCCCCTCTGGGCACGAGGCTTCGGCGTGCAGACCAGCCGTTCAGTCTGCGGTGCTACGTGTTCCGGACTCCACGGCGATTCCCGTTAACCGATGATGCTCGTGCCGGTCACCTTCCTCACTCAGGGCGCTGTGCACGTGCAACCGGAGCTCATTTTAATAGAGTGACTCAGAGTCTGCTAGCTCTGAAATCTACTGTCTAATCAATGAGGAAGCATTTTAGAGTCTTAAACTAGGAAGGAGGATTCCTAATCTTTGAGAGTTTTTATGTTAGGCTTCGCCGAGTTTCCGTATGGTAAAAATGGCGTGACAAGAAGCGTGAGCGCGGGCGGGCGAGCGAAGCTTCCTCAGCGTCTGCAGCCGCCCCCAGAGCTTCCTCCCCCCCCCGCCCCCCCCCACCTCGGCCCCGCCTCAGGTCACCAGGCGTCTGTCCGGTTCTCACGGGAGCCCGGTCCCTGCGGCCCCAAGGGCTGGGCCGCACCAGTCTTACTATTTGCTCGCTGAGGCAAAGGAGAAGTCAGGAAAAGAGAAAGCAAATCCCATGAAAAATTATAGAATCTGGAGTTATCGCCTTTGCAGCAAACCCTCAAGACAGTCGCCGTCGTTCAAGGCCCAGAGAGAGACTCGAGTCTCCCTGACTCCTGCTCATCTGCGCGACATTTAGGTGAAAACGTGAAGACGATAGAAAAAACGCACAAACATGAAAGGGTCTGAATGAGACGAGCAGCGAACAACTGACCTAGACAAGGGGCAGCGCGTCTGCTGTGAACCGGCTCACAGGATGAGCTTTTCCCATGTTTTCCCGAAATTTCCTTTCGCGTGGTTTTAGATGCGAAAAGGCGGCATTTTGCAGACATAAATTGACGCCACTTGGTCGTGCTTGTTAAGGGTAGGACATTTTCCGATGAACAGCTCCTCCCTCCCTTGTTTAATGTTAAACGGGGCGCAGTTCTAGGAGACGTTCTGTGCAAAGATATGCTCATGTTAAGGGTGTCCTTATCCTGCGTGAAGGTGTGTGAATGGCCAGCCTCTGCTTCCGGAAACCTGCTTGCTGGCTGGAGGGGGTTTGGGGGCTCTTTAAGCTATTCCTTCTAGAGGCTCGGGGCTGATTCTCTAGTGGGGAGAGTCATTCGCCAGCTGGCTAATAAAGGCTCATAATGAATCTCAATTGGTTCTCTGGGTCTCAAATTTAACCGCACCACAACAATGCTGAGCTGTTGTTTGTAATGTGCTCAGATCTGCAAACTTCAGGTGAAAAAGAGACTCAAAAAGTCTTAAACTGTGGCAACATTCAAACGAATTAGGGGACATTCAGGGAAAAAAGCCCCAGTAAGGATTAAAATGATTAAAATAAGACTTAGCTCTCCCGCGCCATGAATGGGAGCGTTAGTTTCCAAGGAAACGGTCGGGCTCCTTTGGAGGAGGAATAAAAGGTTTTTATCATGCAGACCCTCAGCAGAGGCTTCGTGAGTCCCTTTGATCTGCATCATTGTCATCGGCTAGGACCTCGACTCCTAAACAAGGCATTGCGAGTCCTCCCCTGTGTTCACTTTAGAAAAGCCACCCCGTTCTAAAATGTTCATCATTTTCCTTTGAAGACATTAAAAAAAATGCTTCCTCCATCGTAGGACCCCGGTACTCGGTGCTTTTTGAATGCAGCGGGCCCACGTGACTTTGATGTTTTTGCGTTTGGAAAAAATAAAGAAAAGGGTGAAGGACGTTGGAGGCCGAGTGTGTCGCACACGCGCCCCGCTGGGGAGTGTCCGTGTGTCTGCCGGGCACGTCCCTCTCGCCTGCGTCGTGGAGGTCGGCGACGGTCCCCTGCGGGCCCCGGTGCAGGGCCCGCTTGAATGCATCGGCCGATCGATAACCAACAGTTGCCCAGGCCGGTGAGGATTAAATGTCGTGATTGTCGCACGAGCGCACAAATGTGTTAGTTCAGAAAAAGACTAGAAGCATCTTAACACCTTCGAACGGGAGAGTGCGCGTCCCGAGCGAGGCTGCGCATACACCCGCGAGGGACGTTCCTTTGTCCTCCCTCGTCGGCGACCGCGAACGGCGGTCTGGTCCGCACCGACGCTGGCCGCATTCCAGGGGGGCCAAGGCGAGCCCGCGGGGGGCCAAGGCGAGCCCGCCGCAGCCCGGGGCGCAGGAGCCGCGCGCGGAGAGAGCGATCCGCAGATTCCGTTGGGACGGAGACCGTGGCGGAGACATCGCCGCGTTCGGGGAAGACGGCGCTCGCCGAGGCCACACGGGCAGGGGAGGCGGCGCTTGCAAGACGCCCGCGTCACGGCGTGTGCCCGGCGGGCGCGGGGCGCAGGCCCCCAGCATCGATGTCACGCCCGTCACACTCATCACGCTCGCTGGCCGTCACGGCGACAGGGACTCCCGCCCCCGTCTCCCGGGAGCACCGCCTGGCGCGTGGGAGAACGTGGGGCCTCTGGCCTCCGGGACGCGCTAGGCACGAAGCGCTGTGGGCCGCACCTGGGATCGGGGGGTCGCCCTGCGCACCCACAGAACGCTGCGAGCCGCACCTGGGGCGCGGGGTCACCGTGCACACGCAGCTGCTCTCGGGGCTGGCATCGGGGCTGCACTCAGGGCACAGCCGCGGGATTGGGGGGAGCTACGCAGCAGAAGACGGGGGCCCGGGGGCTCCGCGGGAGAAGCAGGAACACAGCGGCCGCTCGTGAGAACGCGGCCCGGGCCCCGCGTCTGAGCCCTTCGCCCCGGGGCCTCACCGTTTCCGCAGTGCTCGGTCCACTTCGTGGAAGGGAGAGGAAGACGAGGCCGAAACTGTGTCCCCCTGAGGGACGTGCGTTCTGCGGGCAACACGCAAAGTCCGAATAATGACACACGACCTGCAATGCATGGGTCACACACGATGTCACACGCGTAGCATTTCTATACCAGACGATGTATGTATAGCATCATGCGGAGTGCACATTGTAACATGTCATGTAACTTTTATAACGTATACTATGTATATATATATATAAAGTACATTGAAACACTGGCCAAATATGCGTCGGTAAATGAATATAGCATAGAGATATAGATATGTATTGATGGATGAGTCAGGGAAGGTCCAGATGAGCGGAGCAGTAGAAGCCATATCTGTATCTTCTATCATGTACATATATGTATATGTGGGTGTGTATATATGTGTGTGTGTATATATATACATATATACATATACACACGCACATATGCAAATAACTTACAAGGCACTGAGCTGCGGCCGCGGCGGCCAGCACGGCTTGTCTGTAACACACGCTCAGGCTCTGCCCGGGCGGGGCCAGACCGCAGGCGGGAGCTCGGGCCGGTCGGCGGCTGACCACGGACTCTCCGCTTTTGTCTGCCCATTGAGTCCCTCCGGACGAAGTAGCCATAACAGATGATCAGAAACATAAGTCCGAGCTGTCATCTTGCCACATTCCTTGTTTCTTGCATTTTTTTTTTCAGTTTAAGTTCTCAGGAAATATATTCACATCTAAATGAGGGCTTCCAACGGTGAGCTGTTCACTTCGGAGACATTTCCGGAAGGCTTCTCACGGCCGCGTCTGTCCGGGCAACGCGCCGTCCCTCGGTGGGAGCCAAGCTGCGCCGCGGGGCCGCCCCGAAGGTCGGATCCGCGGACAGGAGCGAGTCACGAGGGAATGAAATGGCGTTTAGCAGACGTCGTGGGGCGCTCCGCAGTCACAGCCGCAAACTCTAGCGTCGTAGTAAACAGAGGATGCGGATCCGCGCGGCTTCTTCCATTTCTTTCCATTTCAGTCTCATTCGGTTCTCCTTTTTATTCTCTGTGTGCCACTCCAAGGTTTTGGTTGGAACCAAAAAAAAAAAATTAAAGCAAAGAGAAAGAACACAGGAGATGCTGGAAATCGAATGACAATTCCTCTTTCCTCTCATGGAATAAGAATAACTATTAAATGACAAGGGGAAAAAAAAAACAAAGGCAGCCGCTAGCTGCCGCACGTAAGCCCTGGGGGCGGCACTCCCGCCGCGAACCCGGGAGCGGCCGCGATTCCGACAATTCCATGCGCTCGCGGCCCACGGCCTTCGCGCGCTCACGTTTCTAGCTGCTCCCCGTGAGCTGGACGGTCTGCGACGCTCTGTCCGTCGGTCGGGGTCGCAGGTTTCGGGACATGATTCAGACGGCCGCGTGAGGGCGTGACCGAGCTCGCCCCCAGACGTCTCTCCTGGACGGGACCCAAGGGCTCCTCTACCACCACCAGTGACCACCGCAGACGCCTCGGAGGCCCCCGAAAACGGACTCATCACGTTCTGGCCGAAGGTGGCTCGACGTGCAGGAAGTTAGTGTGCGGAACTAACTGCCGCCAGTGGTCACCGTAATTTGATTGTGTTTCCTAGGAACCAGCTGGAGCTGGGGATCTTAAGGAAGGATGATTAATGTCGGCTCCGTCTCGCACACGCTCGTACAAGCTGCGACGCACCCACGGTGTGAGGGACGCGGAAAGGAGCCCGGGACCCACGCGGACCTCACGCGCAGGAGCCTTCGGCCGTCCCGTACACAGTACATGTCACGCTCGAGGGGGGCGGCAGGTCGCCACCCACGAAACCGGCGGTCCGTGCGTTCCGCGTGATTTGCAATCGCTTCGAAATGCCAAGGATCTCGTGTGGACGGGAGGCTTTGCCCGCGGGATGCTGAAGGCCGCGCCTGGGTCTCGCTCCGGCCACGGAGGGGGCGGCCGTGCGGAGGAGGGCGCGGCCAGCCGGTGCCGGGGCCGAAAGTCGCGTTGGGGCGGCCCCCGAAGTGCACGCCCGCAGCGCTGTGTCTCCGGCTCCGCGGAATCGCATGTCGTTGACCCTTCGCGTGCAGCCATCGCGTGAGGAAATGCAGCCCCGGCTCCCCCCGCCGCTCCTCAGAGGTCCCCGCGGTCCTTGCAGAGCGACGCGCCTTCCGCGAGGCCCGTCGTGCCCACGCGCTCCCTCTCCGCGATGCCGCCGGCTCCGCCATGGATCGGGGACGCCCCGCCGCGCCCCCGGGAGCTTCCCGGGGCCCCGCACAGTGAGCGCCGCCGGCCTTCGTGGGTGCTCTGCGTCTGCGATTCGCGGGAGCACGGCGCGAAGGGTAAAAACGAACGTGTGTCCTCTGTGCGCTTTGAACACTCGTGCCGTCCAGCCGTTCGGCACGGCCGTCTCGGACTCTCTCGCTGAGTGAGGATGACGTAACTTCGCAGCTTTGACTATGACGAGGACGCGGTTATCCACGTGAGGGCACGACGGGGGGGGGGGGGACAGGGCCTCGGGGCACGTCCGCCTCTGCCCCCTCTCTCCCCCCTCCCTCCCCCCTCCTCCCTCCCTCCCTCCCTCCCTCCTCCTTCCTTCCTTCCTTCCTTCCTTCCTTCCTTCCTTCCTTCCTTCCTTCCTCTTCTCTTCACCTTCTCTCTCTCTCTTTCCCAGGCCCACGCTTTCTCCTGTTAATCGCTCAGAACCAACCACAATCACCTGTGGCTCCTCTGACTCCAGGGAAGCTCTTTCCTGTTGCTCTCTGTATTTCTTCCTCTGGCACGTTTCGATACGTTTCCTGTGCATTTCCGTTTCTTTCCCGGAACCGTGAAGGTCGTCTCCCGGTCGGGGTTTGAAAGCCGTCAGAGGGGCCGCGTCGCGGGCTGACCGTGTGCCGGGCCCCGGGCTTGCCGTCCGTCCGTCAGACGCCGTGCGCTCCGCACGCTCACACCTCCGATGGCCGGTGACGTGCGTCTGCCTCACCCGAGTGTCCGAGGTGGACGCGATGAGCTGCCCCTCGCATCGCGGGGTCTTCTCACAGTGACGGGTCACTCGATCCGTGACGACCGGAGAAAGGGAACCACGAGGCTGGGCAGACGCGTTCGCCGGGAGCGATTCGGGGAGAACGAGCGGCCCCGGAGAAGGCTCTCGCGCGTTTGCTTCCCTCGCCGGCTGCGGAGGGGCCAGTGAGTCGCCCCGGAGCCTGACTCTGCGATGCGGGACCCTGCGGGTCTCCACCCGCAGCCGGACCCCCCGGCCCGCCCGACGCCGGGGGCACGGGGAGTCGCCACCCCCCGGAGCCGGTGCGCACAGGCCGGCGAGTCGTGGGGACTCGTCTCAGACTTCCCGCGCGGCGTGTGAGGCGGCCGCGTATAGAGACGTGAGCCCAGACTCCGCGGCCGGGCGGTCGCTGTGCGTAACTAACAGCCTCGGCCTCCGGGAGCGCTGCGTAGTTTTAGCCTCTCGTGCGCCTGTGTTATGTGCCGTTGGATCAGCGAAGTCACATCTTCACGTTGACAGGGGGGAGATTCACAACATTAATACTTCCCCCGTGGATAAGATGGCTGTGCCACACCCCGAATTCCGACCGAAATGCCTGTTAAAAACGCCAGGGGCCCATCCAATCCCTACGAGACTTGAGCAAGTCTTATTCACGTCCGGGACTCCACGAGGATGAAGCACACAGACACACGAGTCCGTCGTTAGAAAGCCGGACGGGGCGTAGCGATTGCGGAGTCGGGCGGGCATTTAACCGTCGCCGGGTGCGTGCGTGTCGGAGGAACCGTGTCCGGAAGGGAGGGGGCTCCACTGCCATGTCACGCGGAGGTGGCACGTGCCGGGAGGACTCGGCGTCGGCTCCGGGGTGACCGGCGCTAACCGGCCACCTCGGGACGAGCGGGCGGGCGCTCCGGGACGTGGCCGATGTCATGCTGTGCCCCCTGCGGCCAGGGCCGGTCCCCCCGGGGCCGTGCGGACGCCGTCCCCTCCCTCTGTCCTCTCGCGGTCCCTCTGCGCATCTCTGTGACCCCTTCTCACCAGGACGCGGTCCTGTGGGATCGGGGCCACCCTGGTGACCCCACTCGACCTTCATCCGCTCTGTAAAGACCCGTCTCCACGTCCAGCCGCATTCTGAGATGCTGGGTTAAAACCTCAGCGTACGGAGTTTGGGGGGACACATTTCAGCCTGAGACAAGCCTTACTGCGCCCCCAGCTTTGGCCTTCCACCGCAGGGAGGGCCCCGGATCATATTTTAACACAGCGTCCCTTGTCTTTAAAGCCGCCGACACGAGAAAGCAATCGAAATGCTATTTCAGCGTGGGCCGTGCTAAGAAAATCGTGGCTTGCGAATTCGCTCACAGTTACTCTCCACGCAGCACGTGTCTGCATGTGCGGAAGTATATGTTTTCCCGTTTATGCACAAAATCAGTGTGGATCATCAACTAAAATAACACTGTCTTTTGTCACGTTGCTGACATATCTGGGTTCTCCGAGTTGGTATTCATCCACGCAGAAACATGACGCCAAGGGCTCGCTGCCTCCCTCCCTGCTGAGAAGTTGTAAAATAATTTCAACTTTAATGCCATTTGATAGAAATACTCCAAACATATGTTGTTTAAATTGGATTGGGAAGAATGAAAATCCAGCCAGCTTAATCTCATTGGAACCTAATTGGCTTAAGCTCCGAGTCGGAAAATTTAATATATTAAAGCAGTGTTTCTCAAAATGTGTTCGGATCATCGTGAATGTTTCTAGTACGAAGAAAGCCTCAGCGTTCCGTGATTAAATTGGGCGGGGAGACACGGGTTCACGCTGGCTGCTCCGGGGCCCCCACGCAGGCCCCCCGTGGGCATCTGGAGTCTGCGAGGACGGAGGGTCCGTGAGGACGGAGGGGTCCGCAGCTCCGGCCTCCGCAGCGAGCTCGTCGGCGGCATAGCCCCCGAGGACACGTCGTTTGAGACCACGTCCCGCGCTGCCCGCTTGCAGAGTCTCGCCCCGTGGCTCGTCTCTGTGCGGTTCATGGTGCCGGCTCGCCGGCCGCCGACCCTCGCGGCCGGGTCCCCCACAAATCCAGGGTGATGCGGTGACGAGCATCTCCGCCGTCGCTGGGAAAAACTCACCGAGGAAGAGGCGCACTGTGTGTAGCGTAAGGTACCTCGCTTCCACCGCTCGGGACCCGCGTGCGTGGTCCATGTGCCGGAAGTCACTAACGCCGTGCTTGCTTCGGGAGGGCAAATTTAGGGTTTTCTCGAGGACGACTAAGCGCGCATCCTTCTTCTGATTAACCTGACCTTCGACACCTGGAATCAGCCTCATCAACGAAAAATCACCTCGGCGTAGCAAATGCGGATGCCTCGTCTTCTAATTCGAAATATCATCCTCTCCCCGCGCGCACGCGCGCATGAAGTTAATCAGACCGAGACATCTGTTTACGTCCCTGTAAATATTAACAATGTATACTGGGTATCTCGTTTTTCAGAAATACGCTTTGTAAATATCGACGTCTCGCTGAGTCATTGTCGGCGGATGGGCGTTTGCCTTTCGGCATGAACACCTCCCATTTTTGGGCGACCATGTTGGACACATGTTGTAAACCCCAGAAAAAGGTGATTCTTCGTAAAGAAAAAGGGGCGCAGTATTGGAGAAAATTAAAAACGAAAGAGCCTAAGTGTAACGTTTGGGAGCCGCATGTCTACGTGGGCTTTGGTCTAAAATCTAGAATCTTTCTTAAGTCCCTCAGTGAGAAGCCCGGTCTGCGGTTTCCTCCCATGCTTTGTGTGTCAAACAGAAGATTAAACCCGTCGGACTGGAGAAAATGTGTCGTTTTTGCAGTTATAAAGCTGTAAAGGAATCTTGTAACGAATTTATGTGGTGGCATTCTCAAGAAGACCGTTAAATTGCAACAGCACTTGCAGCCTTGAGTGAAACTCTGTCTCCACGAGTCTCACATTAATGCTGAAGAGCTGACCACGTTCCGTCTCGGCCGCCGAGAAGCAAACCGTGTTGGACATCCGACTGTGGTTCACAGAGATAACCTGTCTTTCGAATGCTTCAAGCCATAAAGAACGATTCTGGGTGTTCAGAGGTGTGAGCTGCGTATTATCTTCAAGAAACTACCTCCCGAGATTTTTAAAGGACTTGATGCTCCTGAAATTATTCGAGCCACATCTCGGATGTGCATATAACACATAAGCAGACACTTGGACTCGAGCGAATGGTGGAGTCCGTTGTCCAGACCGCTACGGATTCCTCGAGGGAAATTCAAGCCGAACTAGAATCCTGCCCTCATTGTATTTTAACATTAACTTCACCTGTGTAGGTTACAGTTATCGAAAAGGATGTTACTTCACAATTCTATGTATTTCATGGCTCGTAAGTTCGTATCTTTTCGAGACATGTATTGATTATTATCTATTTATCCACCTTCACCGACGGCCCAGACAGACTCTTGAATTTCAGGTTTTCCACGTTCAGATCTAGTGTCGGTCTCACCGTCAAGGCAAGTGCCGTCAGGTGTTTCCTAGACATGACCTTGAGCACACTGCTTTCTTATTGCAGTCATTGCAGCGTGAGTTGCTCACATGGCTTTTCTCCGCGTGTGTCTCGCTGGCGAGTGTTTACGTGCGTAGAACCGGAATCGTGTCCGCGGAAACGTGAAATTAGGTGCCGGTCAGTATCGGCATGTACCTCTTCAATCCCTCCGTCCTCATCGATCTAATTCGTGTCTTCACCGAGGCGGTAACAGCCAAACTGCTTGTAGGTGCCGGAGGATGTTAGAGTCGGGGCAGATTCTTATTTTTTCTTCATAATGGCCTGGGTTTTAGGTTTCCGTCAAAAAGCTATATATTATTTTACAATATGTAACAAAGGAAAGGAATAAAGTCCACTTAAAATGCCGTATTACTGCCATGGTAGTGATTATCCGTAAAATGTATAAAATAACTTCTGTTACAATAACATGTAAATAAGGCATGCTTTATAGATATTTTATAAGCAGGGTCTATTAACTTCAAATCAATAATTTGGAGTAAGGAGCGACAACTTCATGTGAATGAGTCACATAGATACAGGAGTTTATATCGCAACGTTGCGATTTAGTTTCTAGGAAATAAGGACAATATATTCAAATTCAAAAGCGTGACTTTTCCATGAAGTAGAAAAGACGTGTAGCGGTGTTTGTTTATATAAGTATCTTGACGGATAAGTCAAAACAGTTAAAAATCTATTCCATAGAGACACATATACATTCCTTTCATTTTCTAATGGTGGCAAATGGCTCATAAGCACAGTCATAATTATTACATCATGATACGCAGGTCTAGGGGGTTTGGTGTGTGATTTAATTACTCGTGCTCCGTGAAGCGCAGCTTGCAGCGCGGTAGCTTCACAGGACTGTGGCGTGTGTTCGATGTCAGACTTTTGCTGCGGTTTTTCCCTGTATGATTATTTCTTTCGCGTAAACTCCTGCGAGGTACCACTACCTGTGAAGCCATCCGGCCATCCCCTGACTCTTCAATTCTCTCGCTCTCTCTCTTTCCCTCTCTTTCTCTCTCTCTCCTGTAACCTAGATTTATTACAGAGCGAACGTAAACTAATAAGGAAATCCAGTAGTAAATTCCAAAGACAGTTTTGACTTTTTTTTTTTTTTTTGCAGTTGAAATTAATTCGAGAGGCGGCATTCGCCTGATAGGGGGACAGCAAGCTCGTTTTCTATGGTTCAGTGTAGATGGTTTTCGATACATTCGTTACCCACTTTCTTTCCAATCTTTAGAGTAACTGTATCTTTGGATGACGTCAACGGAGAGATATTAACAATTAGACTCTGGAGAAAAGGCAAGAATGCTACCCTTTGAGGGCAGGCGCCTGATTTTTTCCTTTTATTTCTTGGTTGGTGGTTTGCTCTTCTCTTTCTCAGGGCGATGCAAAGTGACGTTCACCCTGGAGGCAATAGATTTTACCAAACAAAAAAGAAGCTATCGGTTTGTTTTATACGTTGTCCCCGAAGGGCTTGGGGTCTGTGTCCGCGCTACCAGGATGGTAGAGCCCGGAGGTTTTGTTAATTTAACTGCTCGATCCTTTCTCTGCGGGCCGCGTGCAAAGCTCTAACGGATGGGGCCAGCTTGGGGGAGAGGTGGCCGGATGAGCTCGGACAGGGTCTCGTTTGCTCTTGACCTGGACGAGGATTCAGTGGACGGAGAGGATGGCGAGGCCGAAGGACGTGTTCGCCGAGGAACAGCGGGACGCGTTCAAACGGGAGGCTCCGTAATCCGGTGTCCTCGGCGTGCCGGAAGCCTCCGGAAGGCCGAGCCGAGCTTGCGTCAGGCGGCCTAAGGCCAGGAAAATATTTACTCAGTTCGAACGTTTAAGGAGAGAGCGTGAATTTCCTGGGACGCGTCCTGACTGGTCTTCAGCAAATTAACGTCAAAGCACAAACCGTTCACAGCCCAGGAACTCGTGAAAACCCTGGTGCGGATACTTTTATAGTTAATTACGGTGTTGCGCAATTAACTACGGCTGCTTCTTTTCTGCAAGAGGCTACGGGAAACCGTGACGGGTTTCTGCTACGTTTTAGACCCAGATCCAAGGTCATTCTCTCATACAACTGTGTCCCCGAGAGTCTGAGAGACGGCGGGTCACGTGGGAGCGTCTGCGAGGTCCTCAGAAGAGCGTGATGTTGATCGTGACCATGGTCGCAGGGAAGTTTATTCTGCTGCCCGCCACCGAGCGAGGCCCGGTGTGCTGGCGACGTGGCCGGTTGGTAAATAAATGCTGGCCAAGCGCCCGCGACTCGCCGACGGCTCCCCGCGGGGAAACTTTGTTCCCCTTTAAAAGCGAAGCTTCGTCACGCGTTGACGAAACGCTGCTGGCTTGCTCGGCCTTCGGAGCGACTGCGGGAGCCTCTGTGGCTGAGAGGACGGTGTGACCCACAGCGTGGAGACGCTGTGGACAGCCCCCCCGCCCCCCGAGATGTGCTGAGGGGCTGCGTCTCCCGCGCCGTCGTCACGGAGGACCAAGCGGCCGCGCGAGGCGGCGGGCGTTCGCGGGCGGGACCCGGGGGGCCTCGCGCCGCTCGCCGGGTCCCGAGCCTCCCAGGGGTCCCGGGCGCCTTCAGTAGGTGACGTCACTCAAATACTTTTTTTCATACGAAACATAATAATGGGACGTCAACCTGCAAAGACCGCACGCCGCGTGAAGTCGTCGACTGCGTGACATTTTTAAAAGCGAGGACCGTGACCGCAGTGCGGAGATCAGGGGTTGCCGCAGGTCGTGGGGGGCGGCGGGGGGCGGGGGGGTGGGGAGGATCTGTAGAACCGCGAAACGGCTCTTTACGACACTGTGATTTTGGTCGCGCACCGTTCTACGTTTGCCGGAAGCACAGGACGAGCAACGCCGAGTGACTCCTCGCGTAAACCGCAGACCTTGGGGACGATGAGGCGTCCGCGAAGGTTCGCGTGTGGCCCGCGCCCCCTCTGGTGGGCCCGTCGGTGACGGGGGTGCAGGGGCCGCAGGGGGAGTCCCCGCACCTTCCCCTCGATCTGCTGTGAACCTAAATGCACTCTAAAAAAGTGATCTTAGAAAAAATGAAGTCGTTTCACTGTAAAGACCTAGGATGTCAGGCCATTACTGCAGGTGTGTGTCCTCCCTGTGAAGAGCTAAGTTCCATGGGTCGGCGCGGCTTAAATACTCTGGGCTATTTCTCAGAGAGAGAGAGAGAGAGAGAGAGAGAGAGAGAGAGAGAGAGACAGAGAGAGAGAGAGAGATTGAGAGAGAGACAGAGAGAGAGAGATTGAGAGAGAGAGAGAGATTGAGAGAGAGATAGAGACAGAGAGAGACAGAGAGAGAGATTGAGAGAGAGAGAGATTGAGAGAGATACAGAGACAGAGAGATTGAGAGAGAGACAGAGAGAGACAGAGATTGAGAGGTGGAGGACGAGAATGCAGGGAGACCCGTCGCATCGGCGAGTGGATCTAGGAGACTCCGCGGCCTCTTCCAGAACATTCATTTTCAGCCCCCTGCAGCGTGGTCTGTCTATGCGTCATGGCTGGGATTTTCTCAAACCTTTCGTTCCTCGGACTTCTATGTCGACCTCTTGCCGTCCGCACGCAGCTGAAATGCAGGGGTTCCGTCCCAGCCTAAACGGGGTGCCGTCGAAAGAAGCCCGATGACGCACAGGGCCGTCCGGGCGGTTCGCTCCTTGCCGCCTGGCCGGCCGCGTCCGTCTGATGCATGGTCGGTGTGCGCTGTGCATGTGCAGCTTTAAACGGTCTGCGATGCCAGCGGAGGGTGAGGACCGCCCAGCGGAGCGCACTTCGGGGCCTCGCGTCCTCCACGTCCAGCACGGCGGGCGCCGGCTCCAGGCCCTTGCGAGCGCGCGGACGTGGCCGCGGGTTCGAATGCCACCTCGTTCACGCACCCTGCTTTCGCCCGGCCGGTGCAGTCTCGTCCACGAGGGTCGTTCTCGACGTGTTACACGTTTGCAGTCCGCGTCCTGACATTTTCCGCCGCTGACTAATAATTTATTCGCACACGATGCGCCTCTTCCTGGCTTCTCCGTTTCATTCTCTCTCTTTTTATTATCATTGTGCACACTCTCTCCATCTCTTGACGTCGCCTGCCTCGGCGGCCAGTCCTGAAACCTCCGGGGTGTCCTGGGCGAGGGCATTTGTAGCAGAGCCACCCGAGCTGCCGCTGGCCGGCCCTGGGGCGCTCCGGCTGCGATGGCCCCGAGCACCCCCACCCCCGGGTGATGGGGCACCCGGCACGCTTGGCCTCAGTCCGTGGCCTCCGAGGAGGAGGATGGTGCGTGGGGTGCAGTGTGATGGCCAGGACCCGATGACCCCATGAGCTCCGTCTGCATGATGAAGCCTCCGCAAAGCCTTATAACTAACAGGGTCTGGCGAGCGGCTGCTTGGGGGGCACCCGACAATGGGGGTTGCCCGTCCCCCACAGTTTACACGCAGCGGGTGAGAAGGACGTCTGTCTCCGGGACTTGCGCCTGGTGTCTGGCGGGGGGAGGGGCCCGTGTGGGTTTGCGGGGTGGAGCCCTCACCTGGCGGGGTCCGTGCTCACGTTGGGGGCGACCTTCAGACCGGGAGAACTGTCTGCTGGCACGGGACGCGCCCCCCCCTTCCCCCGCTCCCCGACTGACCTCATCAGCGCAAAAACCCTCGGCTTTGCTGTCGGCAGCGAAATATAAACTTTAGGGTTTAGCCGATCAGACTGCGTCGTAGCCCGTTGGTCATGGGGAAGCGTCTGGCTCCGCAGAGCAGGTGGTGGAGATTTCAGATGGAAACGGTATCGATTCTGCTGATTCACAAATAGGTGAGGAATCTGCACGTGAACTGATAATTTGCTTCTGCGAGGACTTCTCCCCCAAAACCCTTTGTTGACACTTGTCATACGTCACTGTCACTGGGATGCTATTAGGAGTGGCATTATTTACAATTTGAGTTGTTTCTTTTATTTCTCTCACCTAAAAATTCAATGATTCTTTTAGCCGTTGATTTTGTAAGATACAGCGCGACTAAACTCACGTGTTAGTCATGTTAGTATAAATACCTAGCTGACTTTAGAGTACATATCACACGCCCGTTCATTCTTTCCAGTTTCTGTCATGTAACTTCTCCTTGGCCAGCCGCCCAGGAAATAAACATCAGCACGATGCTGAATAGAATGTGGTTTTTTTAGTATTCACCATGTTCCTTAGTCCAAGGGAAAACTTGTATATTTCACTATTAACTGGGATGTTTGTTACCGGTATTTTAAAAATATACAGCACTTATCAATCTGTGAAAATTCTATTATATTACCGGTTTAAATACATGAATCAATGAGAAATAAATTTCACATTTTTCAGCTCCTTCAGATTTAAACGAATTATTTTCATTCCTAATGAATGACAAGCTAAATTAGAATTCTGTATTAAGATATATTTTCTAGAAAATGTTTTACATAGGACTTTTTTTCTATTATGGTAATGGGAAGTGTGGCCTGTAAATCTTTTTTTAAATAATGCCTTTCAGTGATTTTGATCTTAAAATTAAGGTAGATGATGAAAAAGCGTTTGCCGTTGCCTGGCAATAGGGGTCAAAATGGGTTATTTCACCCTTTCATTTTATTATGAAAAATTTTAAACAGGGAGCAGATTGAAATACAGTAAATAGTTATACATCTCACCACGCCCATTAGCATGTTGCTTTTGCTTTTTATTCAGATATCTTCGAATGTCTGTCTATCTGCCTATCTGTCACCTAACATCCGACACCGACCTCTGTCACATCTATCTATAGTCACCTTTCCAAGCAACCGCCGAGCCGGATGGGGTGTGCCGAATTCCTGGAGAACGTGGAGCGTTCACCGCGCGATGCCTCACGCTCGGCACAGGACCAGCGGCCCGAGGAGGGTCGCTCGACCGCCGCTCCGCGAAATCGCGCGCGCCGACGACGTCGCGTTGGGCGAGGCGGGACCTGTCCACGGCGCGGGGCGCGCGGAGCCCCCGAGGACACGCGGACGCGCAGCGTGTACGGATCTGGGCGCGCGATGGGCCCGGTCACTCGCAGGCTCAGGGACTGCGCCGTCCTCACCGACCTCCGCGAGACCGAGGAACTCCGCCGAGAAATGCGGGAATTCTCTTGCTGCTGGAGCGGATGCTCCTTGAACCCCTTCTGAGCACGTTTCTGCGGCTCCAGGGGGAAGAAGTGGACAATTCATGAGGCTGCAACACACAGACGCAGAACAGCGACGTGAAACATTCTAGAATATTCCGTCGGAGAACCAGCGGAGTTCTTGGACTTTCTAACATCCAAGTCAATATTCTCTCCCATATATATTTTTTGTTTTGTTTTCTCTTCTCTGGGTTGAGCTTGGTTTTTCATACTGAATATTGTGTTCAGTCCGCTGGCTCTCGAGCCGACTGACACACGATCAATATCACTCAGCTGCAGTAATAAGATGCTTTAGACATTTCAGCTGCTCAATATGGCTTATTCCATAATTGATGAAATATTTCGAGATCAGTAGCAAGAATTTAAATATACCCTGCTGTTGGCATGTTTAATAATTCATGCCCGTTCTAAAGCAAAGAAGATTTTTTTTCCCCTGCCCTCTGGGAGTTCACACGCGCTCAGAGGCTGACTCTCGGTGAGGATAAGAAGTAATCCGGGAGGCCGTGAGTGTCCGGGTCACACCGTGATGGTTTGTTCACTGAAAAACAGCGGCAGAGTTCGGTTCTCGTGGGTCCCGGGACGGGCAGCGGGTAGGACATTGCTCCAAAGATCGACCGTGGGGGTCCTGTTGGGAAAATGCACGCGGTTCTTTTATTTTAGTCAAAAGCCCCGTCTTTGGCCACCAGTGCCCAAGTGTTCTTTGCTGTGGTTTAGTAGGAAAAATAAAATCATCTGCTAGTTTAAAATTTAAAATGGCAGAGTGGAAAAGGCAATTAAAACAGATACTCTGTATAAAGAAGTGACTGTTTAAATGACTGAATGTTAAACGTTCTTAGAAGGTAACTATTCTATCTTTAACAGGCACGTTTTTATGTGTATGTGCACATGCCTGTATTTCATCTGTCATCTAGCTACTATCTATCTAGCCTCTATTTATATCTGTCTGCCCGTCTACCATTTAACCGTCTAACACAATAATGTCAGCATGCACATATGCACACAAGCGCACACGGACACACAGACACACATGCACACGTGCACACATGCACACTCACACACACGCACCCGGCATATGCTCGTACACACGCACACATGCACATGCGCACACACACACACACGGACACACAGACACACACGCACACGTGCACATGTGCACACTCACACACACGCACCCGGCATATGCTCGCACACACGCACACATGCACATGCACGCACACACACGCACACACACGGACACACAGACACACATGCACACATGCACACATGCACACTCACACACACGCACCCGGCATATGCTCGCACACATGCACACATGCACATGCACGCACACACACGCACACACACGGACACACAGACACACATGCACACATGCACACTCACACACACGCACCCGGCATATGCTCACACACATGCACACATGCACATGCATGCACACACACACATGCACACACAGACACACATGCACACACATGCATGCACACATGCACACGTGCACATGCACACACGGACACACAGACACACATGCACACATGCACACACATGCAGACGTGCACATGCACACACGCACGGACACGCATAGGCTCCAGGGAACTCTCACAGATGACAGTACGTGTCCCGCCTCAACCGTGACGACGGTGTCCTGGTGTGCACGTGTGTCCGCGCACATCACATCGTGTGTGCTGGCTGCGTGCAGGGTTTTTTTTACATCGATTATATACCTCAGTAAATGTGTTAACAGAAAGGGAATAAACGTTGGAATCATTGCACTGACTATTAAAAAGAGAGAGAGACCATCGGCTTACGTAGAAGCTCTCGAATTATATGACATGTAAAGAACATGGATATACATACACACACAGATCTGTAAATAGATATGAATATGTATATAAACATAGAGATAGATACACACAGATCTATTAAGTCAACACCTATTTAAATTAGCGTAGGTCTCAACGCTTATCCCGCGTCCTTCCTGCTTGGATTCTGACGTAAGGACGATGACCAGACACACAGAACCGGAGATGTGCAGCTGCTCCGCACAAAGCCCTGCCGTTTCTCCTGGCTGGTCTTCACTTCCCGGGGCCGGACGTTGGGTGCCCGCATGGCGACTGCGCACCGTTCCCGACGGGCCGTCCCGCCGCGGCTCCGGGAAGCCTCCCCGGGTGCACGCCGTGCACCCAGGACGGCGAGCGAGTCTGCCTCTCCGCGCACGTCCGGGGGACCCCAGGGGCGCGGGGCCTTTGCGTCCAGACGACGTCTCAGGCCCCCGCCCGCCTCTCCAGTGCCCGGCTGCACCTCACGCATCACCAGAAAGCGTCTTAAGGGCCAGGCGAGCGATTCTGTTCTGACAAACACACACTCCACGACGGCCTGGAAATAACATACCATCAAACTGCCGAGCACGGTGCCCGTCGGGGAGACGGCTAAGCGCTGTGGCTCGGTGGCCCCCTGACGGAACGCGGTGCCCGCAGGCGTTTCCGGATCCGCTTGGCATTTTCATTGCAGTTTTCCGCCTCGTGTTATCCTACCGACCGTCATCTCTCAGCCGATTTCGGCCGTTATCAGTGGAGATAACAGATACGCACACACCTTGTTTAACTGTACGTGGAATTTGAAATCACATCATCATAAGCACGGAGCCGATGACTTCTGCCAAGCCTCTATGCAGAGGCGGAATTAGACTTGGTCTGATCTCAAACTGTCGTTACTTTGGTTTCTGAGAAGTTTTCATTGAAAGTCAGATAACGAGACTCAAGCCCTTAGAGACTAAATATAACACACTGTTGCTAATTAGGGAAAAACCAGCATTTCTAAAATAAGAGAAAAATATCTCAATGCCTCTACTTTTCAAAATTATAAAATATGGCAATCTGCAAAACTTTAATTACATACCTAAGATTTCCGCGTTTATTTAGAATCGGGTTGCCTGGATTCGTGAAAAATACCACACCCTTTACCCTTGTTCTTTGTCCTTTTTAAATATAAGTAAAAGTGAAAATCAGCCACACTTTGGACAGGAGTCTGCAGCCAGCATTCACACACGGTACTGCAGTATGTTTTTTAAAAAAAAAACAAAAAACAAAAAACCCCGGTATGACTTGCAGGTAATGCTCATTATTTTAGAAATCCCCAAGCAGTATTTTAGAATATGTAAATCTAGCTTATTCTCCGTAAACTTAAGCATGAGACAGGTGCACATAACATTCAGAATGGTGATTATTTCTGGAACAATAGAAGAGAAACACAGGGTGGCCGAGGATTGCTCTCTCTCCGATCAATATGTATATTGATCTCATATTTATCTGTGTGAAGAAACAGTCTGAGGCGTGTGGATTATGACCGTAATAAATTTAAATGGTCCGCGTTTCCGTGGCTGCTGTATTATTTTCTGTGCTTTTCAGTAGAAGATTTACAGAAGGCTCGTAAGCTGTAGGAGGAAACATAACCCAGGAAACTCGATTTTGCTTTCCTCTGTCTTAAAAAAACATACATATTTTAAAAAGCAAAACAAATACATGTACCCGGAGGGTGAGGCATCCGTGGAAACCGAGGGGCTCCCAGGGCGGGGATTTCTCTCAAAGATTTAGAAAAGTTGCTTCATCCATCTTCCTTACGGAAATGACGTCAGCATCGTGCAAATTTTAAAGTGCGAATACAATGACGTTTTAACACTGAAATCACACAAGCGAGCCCCTGGGCGGAAAACAAGCATGTAGGCAACGAAAAATAAATAAATAAATTCCAACGAAGCCCTCGCAGCACCACGCAGCAGGGGGCCGCTCAGGTTTGCAGCCCTGGTGAGGGGGGCCCCTTCGGTCCCGCCTCTGGGGCGCCGACAGCGACCACCGGAGGCCAGCTCCCCAAAGAACCTGTGCAGCCCCGTGCCAGGCGGGGTGTTCAAGGCCGTGGCGAGATCAGAACCAGGAGGTAGACGTCCCGAGGCTGACGTTTTACTCATGCGGGGCAGAGTGTCTTGTAGAGTTGATCAAAACCGTGCATCGTAGAAAACAATTCTCGCCCCCGACAGGCAGGGGGCGCAGGGCGCGGGGTCCCGCAGCTGGGGGCCGACCAGGGCTTCGAAGGCCGGACTTCGAAGTTGGTTTTCCGCACGGCGGTGGCAACGGCAGAGTCTTCACGGTCACGCCGCCCACGTGCACCCCAGGGCAGACCTCCCAGCGGCGTGTCTGAGTGTGAAAGCGTTGTCTGCCGCAGAGGCTTTGACTTGGAAGGAATATTCTAGCACTCCGGCAAGACAAATGACCCTGGAAGTGTACCGCCAAACACCACCGCCAACAACAACAACGACGGTAAAAGAACAGCAAAATAGTAGATGGAAATGCGTTTCCCCCCAGCTCCTCCTCTTACAAGAGCATCGCTGTCAGGATCTTGCATCTTTCGGACACTCTTTGACGTGGGTAGAGCTCTCCCGGGGCGGCGTGGGCTTCTGCAGCTGCAGATTGCGACCAGCCCTGCAGTTGTAGAAATGCAACCAAATGCGACGTGATTAAAAACAATGGATGTTTCTCTTCATACTTTTGAGAGACGATCCCTTCGTAAGTCTCAATGTTAAAATTTAGAAAAGCACCGTGCGAACCGTCCAGGAGCAAATATGTTCAGCCGGGTCGTCCAGTGGAACGAGCCCAAACCGCGCTGCCGTGGGCAGCCAGGTCGTCGCCTCCCGTCTGGGGGCACCGGTGGCCAGTCACGTGACACCCGCCTGAGCGGCTCGTTTGCTTTCGATGGTCTCAGCTAATATGCAAGGGGCTGGGGTCACCGCCCGCGTCACGGCACATCCTGAGAAGCAAGAGGATGTGACCCTCGGTCCCCAGCCGCGCCCGAGGCTTCGCTTGGGCATAACTGTGAGAGGAACGGGCAAAACTCGCCTTGCCGATGGCTTGGCATGGGGAAGATGTAGAGATTACTGATGAGTTATCCCAGCCATCAAAAACCACCACTGGTAAAGAGAGAACGTCCCTGTAAAACTGAATTTAACCGCATTTCTAGCCAGTCATGGACACACATCGAGTTTGCCTTCACACACGTATAAAAGCGTACAGACAAATGTGTACATTCATTTATACGTGTACATGTCTAGATATAGTTGTATTTATACTGTAACTATATGGAGATCTCTCTTTGGTATGTTTTATATAGAGAGAGAGATGGAATTCAACACAGACACACACGCACACATATATATAAACCTGTATACATAGATATATGTGAGGATATAGTATGAGTATATATATGTATGTATATATGTATATATGTACAGATATATGAGTTATATGTATAACTCATATATACACATATATACATAGATGTATATATGTTATATGTATATGTTATATGTTATATGTATAGTTATATGTATATAGTTATATAACTATATAACTATGCATATAGTTATATAAGTATATAACTATGTATATAGTCATATGTATATGTAGTTATGTAACTATATACATAGTTATATGTATATATAGTTAAATAATTATACACATATCGTTATATAGTTATATAACTATGTATATAGTTACATAGGTATATATACATATACATATAGTTATATATACATATAACTTATACATCTCTTTGTCTCTCTGTACAAGAGAGATTATATATTCTTTATACAGAGAGAGACCCAAAGACAGTGGGTTTATATAATTAGCCACAGTTTAAAAGAGCGTGAATAAAACAATATCAGAGTAATAAGACAAGTGTGGAATATAAAATACCTTCTCAGTGAATAATTTTTGCTATGGGGATACAGATTTCTTCAGCTTATTTTCAGCTAACGCAGAAATGGAACCATGTGGGAATGTATAATTTTTAGTATCTGATGGGAAAAGAAATATGTAGCTTTCTCAGAAGAAATTCATTTTCTCTGGCACTTCATTAAATGGCAAATGTAATTGCATGTGGCGCATGTCGGGGCGCGGAGAGATGGCACGTGAGGACGATTTTGGGGTGCAGGCGAGTCCGGTGGCCCGTAAGCGCCCCGTGGGGCAGACGCAGCCCGGAGCCTTGCTCACCTCACCTCCCTGGGGGGCGTCGGGGCAGCCCGGAAACGTGGCCGCCCGGCCGCGCGTCGTGCGGGGGCGCGTTCCGTCCACGCGTGAGCGGGGGGTGTGCACGCCGCTCACGGACACACCCGAGCACGGCCCAGCTTCGCCCTCCTCGCTCAGAGACGCTCCACGTGCGGGAGCGCGGTTCGCTCAGGGGAACGGCGTTCATGCTGTTGGCCACGCAGGAGACTTTTTGATGATTTTTCTTAAAAAAAAAAAAGCCACGTACGCATGGAAAACGAAGGCATGGGCAGACCGCACACGGCGTTGCCAGTCCGACTCCTCGTTTTGTGCGCCATCGCGGAATCTCACGTGCGACCCGCGGCCGGGCTTGTGGGATTCTTTGGCAGTTTGTTGGCTACACAGAGCTCGGCGGGCCCATCTCATGTTTCCGCCTGTGTTTTCAGTGTGTCCGGGAAACGGAGTCTGTTTGTGGAACTGATTACCAGGGATCAAATTAGGTCAAACCGTGTTGACACAGTTGGGAACTGTAATTGGTTTCTTTAATTGGCTGCCGTAAACCAGAGGGTAATCACCTCGCATCATTCTGTCACCCATCAGGAGAGGGTTTTGTCTCCCGGGGACTTGGATAATTAGAACGACCGAAGGGTTAGTTACCCATCGCTCCGCGAGTGGGCACAGTGCGCCACGATCAATCCCTTCCGCGAAGTTTTCTTTAATATTCTTCGCCGACTCACTCCCAGACTCACAGATGTTCTTGCCTTCAGCTAAAATTCTAAGAAACAGAGACCATGTTTCTAAAGATATATAAATTCACCTTTTCACGCGGTCGTCTCTGAAACAAGTATGTAGAGGTTTCCACCGCGACTCCGACGGTGTGTTTCACCGCCGTTAAATGACGATGCTAACACTACAACTAATAACACTACAACTAATAAAATGTTAGCATCGTTGTTAGTGTGTATTTGTACGATTTCTTCTGCTTTGTCATTTTTTGGTTGTTGTTTTTGGAGGCGGATCTTGTCAAAGTCTCCCCACACAGCCTTTCTGCCTACGGCCATGGTCAAGGGCACGTGGACAGCCCCCGAAGCCACCACCAGGGCTGTCATTTGTTCAGCCCTTTGTGCCAAGCATGGAGCTAAGTCTGCTACACGTCCGCCCCTCATCGGTGGCCTCATTTGGTGCGTGAGAAAGTCGGGGTTCTTGCTGCTGAAGGGAGGGGACAGGACTTCTTAGTGGAACCAGGCACATCGTCTGCCTGGCAAACACTTAACCCCTCAAGGCTTCCCCCCGAGCTGCTGGGTCCCTGTAAACCAACCAAGCCGTCGACCCAAAGTTACGTCCTGTTTTCTTCATATATCAAACGCGGTGACTGAGCCATTATTTCTCGAACCCCAAGTGTTATTTAAAACACCCTGGGCTACAGCGTGATGAATGAGGGCGAGACTTCTGTGCTCCCCTGTACGCCGGCCGGAAATCCATCACGGAACAGCAGACTTACAGCTCTACGGGTTTCTGTAACCGTGATAATATATCTAATTAGTTCTTATGTTTTTCAGAAGAGGGAAGGACTAGGTGATGCGACCGGATGCTTTGTCCTGTTTGACGCTTGAGTAGGTAACATTGGAGGAGCTGTCGTCAGCCAAGTGAGTGTTTCACAGACCCGAGCGTGTGTTCACATTTCTGTTCAAAAAAAGGTTCACATCCAACTGTTTTGAAAGTCGTCGTGATCTGTCTTTATTTGGGACGCTAAGAAAAAGATACAATGATTGTTTTCTCTAATGGTTAAGTAAGCAACTCAGAGGTTTTATTTCATAACCTGGATGATGATAATAGTTAGATGAACGGGCAGTTAAACAAAAGCCATTTTTCAAAAAGTTTATTTTACCGAGGTTGAAACTCTCGTCGTAACGCGATCTGTACCCGCTTAGATGTGCGTGGTTCGTGAGGTGACAGCCGTCGATCGATCATGATCTATTTCGTGAGTTTATACTCCTCCTGCTCTTTCTCCTAATTCGTTTGAGCTTTGCCGTTCTCTGTTGGGCGATGTGTTCATTCGCTCTCCGATGCCGGAAGGTGTTCCGGCGCAGAAACCCGTCTTTACACACATTTCACGAGACTCGACGGGACCGCTCATTTCTCCCCGTTTACTTGGGCTCGGACTCGTACAGCAAACGTAACGGGAGGTATTTCTGTCGCGCCGCAGTTTCTCAGCATGGCCCAGGTTAGTTTTTTCGTGCAATGGAGCAACGCTTCAAACCCAGCAAGAGCGGTCTTTTTCTGACAATTTTCACAAGCTGTGTCTTATGGGAAAATGAATTCTTTGGATTGAAAAGAATGATGGCTTGCGTTCCAGAAAGAACGAACCTGAAAATCACTGAAGTGGCTGGCTATTTTCTGGGACAAATAAAAGGAAATGCACTGTGTGTGTGTGTGTGTGTGTGTGTGTGTGTGTGAGAGAGAGAGAGAGAGTGTTTGAGTGTGTGTGTGTGTGTGTGTGACGTATCTCGTGTGTTATCTGATGTGTCGTGGAATTTCCTCACCTGTCACAGTTTTCTGGAATATTATCATCTGCTCTCTCTCAGCCGTGAAAGCTGTGAGGCCGGCCCGCGACCCCCACCGGGCAGTCGTCCTCAGCTGCCCAAGTGCACGGCCCTCTGCAGGTCACTGTGACGTGATCTCACACGCGTGGTCGATGCGTAGAGTTTGCCTTGAAGTCAGACCGATTATTCTAACGCGAGTCAGACCCATAAAATCAGGTGGAAAGGCTGAAAGCGGAAACTGAGGTTTTCCTGAGGAGAAGGAAGAAATTCTGCCTCCACTGTAGTCCGGAGGGGCCCCGCCTGCAGCCTCGTCCTGCAGCCGGGGCGGGGGCCGGGCTCCACGGATCCATGTGTGTAGGAGAGAAGTAGGTGGGTGTAGACGGCTAGAGAGCTACGTCGATGTAGACAGGGGTCTAGGTAAATGATAGATGGTGGGTATGTGAACACATGGGTGCAGGTATGGCTAGATAGATGTAGGTAGATGATAGATAGATAGATGGATGATAGATAGACAGGTACATAGATGATAGATAGATGATAGATGATAGATTGCTAGACAGATCGATAGATGGATGAAAGATGATAGATAGATGGATAGACACATAGATGACAAACAGATAGATAATAGATAGATAGATAGATAGATAGATAGATAGAGATGATAGAATAGATAGATATAGATAGATAGATAGATAGATAGATAGATAGATAGATAGATAGATAGATAGATAGATAGATAGATAGAGATAGAGATAGATAGATAGATAGATAGATAGATAGATAGATAGATAGATAGAGGTAGAGAGAGATAGAGAGAGAGAGATACATAGATAATAGAATAGATAGATAGATATAGACAGATAGATAGATATATATAGATAGAGAGATGATAGAATAGATAGATAGATATAGATAGATAGATAGATAGATAGATAGACAGACAGACAGAGATGGAGATAGAGATAGAAATAGAAATAGAGATAGAGATAGACAGATAGATAGATAGATAGAGATAGAGATAGAGATAGAAAGATAGATAGATAGATAGATAGATAGATAGATAGATAGATAGATAGACAGATGGAGAGAGAGAGAGAGGGAGAGAGAGATACATACATGATAGAATAGATAGATAGATATAGACAGATAGATAGATAGATAGATAGATAGTTAGACGGATAGGCAGATGAATGATAGATAGTAGATGATAGATAGATAGATGATAGACAGATAGCTATATAGATGATAGATAGATGATATATAGCTAGACGGATAGACAGACGGATAGACAGATGGATGACAGACAGGTAGGCCGATCGCCCTTAGCAGCTCTGTCCCCCGGCAGAGCCCTGACGGGCGATGGACCCTGGCGACCCCAGGGGATGAGGCTGCAGAGCGAGTGGGATCCCGCCGTGTCCTGCGGCCGCCAGGCCCAGTGCGCGGTGCCGACAGCCTGCCCCGGGCAGAGGCGGCGGCGTGCAGACCCCTCAGAGCGCCCGCGGCGTCGCCTGAGCAGGTCCAGGGCCCGAGGAGAGGCGGGCGGCGTGAGCGGAGGCGGGAAGGGCGGCCGCGCCCGGCCGGAGCCCCCGCCCGCGAGTCCTGCTGGCCCGGGCGCCACGCGCCTGAGAGTCCGGGCGGGGCCGTGCGTGTCGCCCGGAGCCGAGTTGGCACCCGGACCGCGCGCTAAGAGGCGGGGGGCCGGCAGAGGTGGGGCCAGAGCCCGGTGGGGACCGTCCGCGTCCCGGCTCGCAGCACGTGCTCGGCCGCCCGTCGCCCGCGGGGGGACGGGGGGCCGCGCGGAGCAGCTTCGCCCCGCGCTGCTCGGAAGGAGCCAGGCTCGCCCGCCGCCGGGACTCAGCCCGCCAGCCTCGCACCTGCGGGCGAGGCCACGTCCGTCCTTCACCGCCATGTCTGGTGGGGACGCTGGGCTCTTCGACCGCGTCCACGTCGCTGAGGGGCGTCGTCACGGAGGTCTCCTGAGACCAGCGGGGGGGGGGGGGCTTGCGACAGGAAGGCCAAGTCAGTCGTGGGCAGAGGCCCCTGGAATGCGCTTCAGCCCGGGGCTGTGGCTATTCCGCATGTGTGGCTGTATTCATGTCCATACGTGCATATACACGTGTAGATACGCACACGTGTGTGTACACGCATGTCTCTTACTTCGGGGACGCTATTCCCACTGGAAACGCAGCCATCGGCTCTCTCCCCGAGGGCCTGTAATAGAGCCCAAATCATATCCTATTGCCTTGCTGTACTTTCTGTGGTATTCAGGAGATAATTTCAATTTGCGGTCAGTGCAAACTTTTATCTTCTTTATCGCGTTTTCTAAGGCATCCGCACCTCATCGACATTCACTTGCATCAGCGAATGCGTTTCACGCGAAGCAGAAAATCTTAGAAACGAAGGACATTTACGTCTACGTCACTCGGTTGTGAATACGAAAGAACAGATCCCCTCGCTGAAGCTGCAAGTCCTGCGCAACACTTTTGGAACATGGCCACGCTTGTGAGTGTTTCTGCTGTTACGCGTTGGAAGCCTCGTCCTGGGTGAGAAGTGGCCCTCGCCTGATTTTATTTTGCATTCCTCGGGCGCCGGCAGTTTCGAACACCTTTTCGTGCGCCGAGTTGCTGCGCATGCAGCTTCCTGGGCGATGTGTACACGGACCTCTCTCCTCTCTGTACTATTTGCTGGCCGGTGCGTGCGTTTTATCGGGGTTTGAGGCTCCGTGTGCATCGGAACGTGAGTCCTGAACCAGGCGTGTGTCTTGAAGGCGACGATCGGCCGCTCGCTTATCTGTATTTTCATCAGCGTTTTTTTCTTCCTTTTGCGGATCATCCTTTTCCTTTTACGGCTGCATCTCAGGAACGATCTATCTCACGAGTCCCCACTTTAGAGCAGCGGTCGTGAGGAATCCATAGGGCCAGACACGTTTCAGGGCAGCGAGTGGGACCGTCGCCAGCAGCGCCCGACGCAGGAGCCGCGGTTCAGCCTCGCGTTGGCGTCTTTAGAAAGCGTCTGTCGACCTCCTGCGCTCGCGGAGTACGCACGCGGACAGAGATGCTTTTGCCGGATGTGCCCCAAGGACGTGGACGGACGGACGGGTGAGATGACGCAGGTCGGGGTGCGGCTGAGCCTGCAGGGGCCGCAGAGGCCGCGCAGGGCGGGGCGCCCCTTGTCCATCCGGCTGCTCCCCTTCCCCGCCCGTCCGCGGCACACGCCTGTCCCTGCCGATGTGCAAGGTCGGGACGCACGGGGAAGTGGGGTGGCACCCCTTTCAGCGCACGGGGATGTGGAAACCGCCCCTGGGGGCCCCGCATTCCCCTGCAGTACCTCGCATCTGGGTTCCCCCGGGGGACAAACGCCTCACCTGCGGCTGTCAGATTCGCAGTGAAGAAATGGAATCATCGGCCGCACTCGGGAGGAGTCATGAGCTCGGCCCACGTTACGGATCTGAAAAGCCACTGTTTCAAGGATGAATAGTTACTACTTATACCCAGTGGTACCCAAAAGGGTGTCTCCGTGGGCACTACCCAGCTTGTATTTATTGACAAACATGCTTATCACACACATATATACACAGATATACACACTCACATACCCGCAAGTGTTATTCTGTTCACATATGTTTTATACATACAATTATAAACACGTGAGAATCTATGTACATATGGCAACATAGATTAATATATGTTTATTATAGATACCATTACATATGTATACATTTATTATATATAGCGTTACATACGTACATGTTTATTGTATGTGATGTTACATATCTATGTGTGTTATATGTAGTGTTATCTATGATGAACATATACATGTTAACCTGTGTACATGTATTTTCCGGTCCATGTGCTTATATGTACAGGATGCACACATGTATATGTTGTGCGCCGTGTACCAGAGGTTCAGGACTTCCAGTGAGAGTCCCCCATTTCTGTGAGGGCGTAACGGAGCCGTGAGCTCAGCCTCGGCAGTAGTGACACGTGGCCGTAAACAGACTCGTTTACGGACCGACTCCATTTCCCCAGTATCTGTATCTCGTGAGTAGAACTGAAATCGGAAGCCAGCCCCAGAAAAAACCAATTTCACTTAGATATTTATCCAAAGAGCCAAAATAGTAAAAAAGATAAGCCAACCGAAAATGAGAGCAGAAATTATCGCCCCTGCTGAGACCACACGCGCCGGGGAGCGGTTTCCGTGAGGACCGCGGGCGAATCCCGAGAACTCGTGCAGCTGCGGCCCGTGACGGTCAGGGGGCCCTCCAGACGCTGGTCCCCCCCCCCGTCGCTCTGCCGCACGCACCAACGCCCCCGGGGCCCGTCCTCGACGCCTGCCCTACGCGTTGCCACGACTGGGCAGGGAACAAACAAATGCCTCAATTACACACGGCCGAGAGTTTCCACCTTTGGGGACCCGGCCCCATAACGCAGGACCGAACGCACGGACAGACGGCATCCGACGAGGACGGAAGTGTCCGGCGCGCTCGAGGCCTCGAGCGACAGCACTCCATTCACAACTCTGGGCGGCAGGGGACAAACCTGTTTTTCTCCTGATCCCACGATCTCCTGTGAAGAGTCACCTCACCGAGCCTGTTACAAAATCAGACGTTTCACTGTTGGGGAAAACAGTCCCGTGGAGCCACAGCTTGTTGGCGTCCTGAGATGCTGTGGTCCTGGCCCCTAGCTTCCACAGGCACAGGGCTGCATGTTACCCCCATTGATTCCTGCTTGGGGTGTGGTCCCCGGGACAAAAATGACAACGGCCCCGCACCGGAAGTGTGCAAACCACGAATGTGCAAGTGGCGTCTGTATTGCAATACTACTCAGACACAATGTAACAAGAAGGTGATTTTTTTCTTTGTTTGTTTCCATGGATGCAGAGACCATCATTTCTTTCCATGCAGAATATAATTAAATTGCCTTTGGGTCAAACTACATGACTACCGCGCTTGCGGTCGAGTCTCGTAGAGACGGCGTCTGATTAAACATGCCACACGGAAGCCGTTAGAGTATCTGCCAGGATACTGAGTAAAGGAACAAGCCCCTCACCGTGCTGCCGAAACAAATGTGCAGAAAGGTACTTTGCAAAACAATTGGCATCCGTGAAGAAACTTCAGCAATCAGAGCGTGGGCCGTCAATTAAACACGCCACGCTCTGTCAACATAATTGGTCTGCCATTTGGCAAGGTGGCTGTGGGCTATTAGTTGTCAAATAACTCAAATGTTATTTTTCTACGTGCTAGCAAGTTGCAGACCATGAATGTAACTGTGTTTGTTTATCCCCGCTCAGGGTTTAAATCTCTAACTTGCTGATTCGCATCTAAATATTTTATTTATCCGTGGAGTAAAAATGCTTGCAGAGGTACTTGTACTAGAGCTTATAAAGGCAGCATTTAAAGCATTCTGCTTTGTCCTTCGAAAAGTGTCGGAAAAAAATAACCGTGTCATAGGTCGACTTCTCACTAGCTCACTGTCGAGCCGGATGAGCTAGGAGCATGTGGAAAGCCATTCTGAAAACAGGCTTTGACAAAGACGGTGTGTTGCATGTACGAGCCGAAGTCTGGTTTAATAAAACTGAGATTAGGAACGCGCTGACACTAATATAAAATAATACGCAATGTCAGCTGTAATTGAAAAAGTAGTAAAAAAGAAAGAAATACATTGCCTTTGCTCTACTGCATTATTCATATTTACTAAGACTAATAGGCTCCGTCGAGAAACCGCCATTTGTATAGGTCAAAAGTGGTATTACGCGGTTCGACTAGATAACACGCAAACATCTTCCGAGATTTGTCGGGTGACCAATGTCCCTTCTTAGTCGCCAGAAACTCGGGATTGGCACGTTAGAATTTTACTCAGCACGACAGGGTGTGTTCAGATTCTGTCACGCGTTGGCGCAGATGCCCGAGATGTAACGATATCAGCCCCGGCTTGTGACAAAATCGCGAGAGAGAGAGAAAAGGAGAAATAAACACGGGGGACCGCGGCGAACTCGAAAGCCTCTGCGCGGGTGGGAGCCAGCCCCGGAGCGGAAGGGCAGCCCGCGGAATGCGGGAAAAGGTTTCCGAGCAAATGCAGACCGACGCCACCGACGTCTGAAAACTTATTTCGTGACCCGCTGCTTTGCGGGATTCATCGATCAGTTCTCATGGTTTGTTTTTGCGTGTGGAATCTTTAGGGTTCTCCGTATACAATGGAATATCACTCGCTCATTAAGAAAATAATGAAATCCCACCGTTTGCAACGATGTGCATGGACCTAGAGGTTCTTAGGCTGAGTGAAATCAGACAGAGAAAGAGAAATGCCATACGACTTCACTTATATGCGGAATCTAAGGAACAAAAAGAATAAACTAATCTAGAACAGACTCACAAATATAGTGGACAATCTGGTGATGGCCAGAGCGGGATTTGGGGGGCTGGGAGAATGGGGTGCAGGGTTGAAGAGGTACGAATCATGAGCTGATGGGTGGTCGCGGGGGTGGGGAGCTCGGCAGAGGGAATGCAGTCGGCAGTAATACGCCGGCCAGGTGGAGGGTCTAGGGAGGGAGCAATTGGGGGGACTGTTTTATGAACTATATAGATGTCTAACCAACGTACTGTATACTAGAAACTAATTTAAATAAATTTGTTTTAAAAAAAAACAGGTGCAAGTGTGTTTCTGTCCAACATTTATTAGCTCTGACGTTTTAAGTAGGTTTTATCTTGGCTGCAACGAGTACTCAAGCCTACATACATTTGTAAAAAGCAGGGGCTGACTCTTACATTGTCGGGGCGCACATGCCGTGCTGAAAACTCTCAGGCTTCGCGCATCGTGCGCCCCGAGTTCGGCCCCGGGCAGCGGGCGTGGCCGGCAGCGGGGTGGCTTTTCCCCGAAGGGCGGTCCCCCGGGTCTGGAGTTAAACGCAGTGAGGGCGCGTCTGTCGCCGGACACCTCGGAGTCACGCTCCCAAGGTGCCTCGCGAAGACGGGGGGCACGGGACCGCGCGGTGTGCATGTGCGTGGCCGTGTGCACACGCTTCCGATGCTGTCCTTAACATACTCTCGGTTTAAAAAAAAAAATAGACGCGGTCCCCCGCCTCGACGTCCCGCATCGTGGAAGTGACGTCATCCGCACGAAACAGCGAAGGCTTTGACCCCCGCCCCCCGCCCCCCAAGCCTCGGGGACAGCGATTCGGTTTCTGCAGCATCTCTCACGCATTTCACAGCCAGAGGGTGTGACGGGCAGGGAGCTTATCCGCCCCGGATGCCTGCACAGCCCTGTGTGTCCTGCAGAGCTGGGCGCCCACCCTGGCCCCATGTCCACCTGTTCCTCCTTCCTGGAGGGTCTGCAGGTGTCGTCGGGGGACAAGCTGCCTCCGCGTGACCTAGCGGAGCAGCCACGTCCAGCGCGGACCACAGCGGCCGGGCACACAGAGAGAATGGGCAGTTGGGGGCAGCCAGGTCCCGCGGCCTTGGGGTTCAGGGCCTGTGGGGTCGCCTAAGTCTGGGTAAATGTCCGCGCCCGGCCCTCTGAGTGTCTGGCCATCCCAGAGTGACGCTGAGCGGCGAAAATGACAAGGTCACGTGAGCTCACACATCTCATAGACACACACCTGTCGGAACTACAGGGCACCGGTGGCTGGGCCATGCGGGTCACCAACCCCGCGGGCTGTGTTCGTGTTAGGGACCCTGATGCTCCCCAGAAGCTGCCGTCCTCACTGTGAGGCATCGTTGGACTTGGCTCTCATGTACCCAGAGCCGCCGGCCTCTGACGCGCACACACACACACACACGCATGCACACACACGGATTTCTAACGTGAAAACACCCTGGCCTTACTGAAATTAGCCCCATTACGTGATGGAAAACTGTTACCTGCACCTCTGCTGGGCTCTGTTCACTATCGTAAAAATGCTGCATCGTTGATCAGGGACGATTTCAGTCCGTAGATGCTTGCATTCAACTCGGCCAAATCCGTAAAATACTGTTTTAACACTTATACTTTGCAACATATGTTCTGAAGACGTTTACTTGCCTTCGAAAATATAGCATCATCTCAAAGTTGCAGGTCAACAGGTGAACACGTGAGGCTTTTTAAGACTCGTGGGCGTCACTGTCAATATTAGAAACATTTCAGAAAAAATGTTAAAAGAAGAATAAAATCCTCTACCACCTGGTATAAAGTGCCATACACTATATTTTCAGAAAAAGAACCATAAAAATTTAATGGCAGTCAACAATTGAAGCAACTTTTATGACGTCAATAAGTTTCAAAGTCTCATTTTTAAAATTTACAATATTTACTTAAGAAACAGCACACCTTTATATGAACATATGCGGATTCCGTAAAATGAGCTAAATAATTTGTAGCGATAAGAAATCAACTACGGAAGTGGTGTAAACAGTGATGTGGACAGTAACAACCTTCGTTTGTTTACGTGCTAAAGCTGACAGTCTCCCAGATGGTAGAATATTTAAATTCCACAAAATGGCACCGTCCATATATTTCCTCCATATTATTTATGTTGTGACTTGGAATATATGATTTTAGAATCAACGTGCAGGAGAAAGTAATGTCGAGCATCCTTTAAAACCAAAGACGGGTCTGCGGCCACGCCACCCCGAACGAGCCCGATCATGTCTGATCCGGGAAGCTGAGCAGGGTCGGGCCTGGTTAGTACTTGGATGGGAGACCACCTAGGAAGCCCAGGTGCTGTGGGCGTAAAAAATAAAAAATAAGGGATCGTAAGGTGACGAGGTCCTTGCAGTCTGTGAGGTCAACCAAGGGCTGCCTCGCCTAAAAAACAAACAACAAAAATCTTCGGGACCTCTCAGAAATTCTTACTCCGGTGCGTTCAGATATTTCAAGACAAGCAAAGCCGCACAGATCAGTAATCGGCGGGCGGCCGCCTGCTGGGTGGAGTTTGCCACGATTGGCATCTGCCGCTGTGAATGACCGTGACGCTCCTGCCGGGGCGGGTCGGCAGAGGCCCTCGTTCTCCGTCGCTGTCTCTCCGTAAGTCACACGGCGACGGCAGCATCCGGCTTCGCTCGCTGAGTCCCGAGGCGTCCGTGATGAGCTGACCTCTGTGCGTGTGCCCAGGGTGGCCGACACAGTGCCATGGTCCCTCCAGGGCGCAGGCTCCAGCCCGGTGGCACGGCTGTCGAGAGCCTCGTTCCCGCCCGTCTAACTTTTCCCCCAAATACCATTTTTTTTTCCTTTTCGCCAGTAATTTTACTCTGAAGGATCACTTACACTGCAGGGAGATGATACAGCTCAAATCCGGATCTACAAGTGGACGAATTGCTGCCTTCGTCAATTTTTTTTTTCTTTCGAAAGTTCAGGAAACGCTGTTTGGTAGGAAAAAAAACGCAACGAGGCAAGCTGCAAAATTGCAAGTTCGCAATAAATATTTTACTAAAATCAAGTCGATCAAACGTAAACATTATACTATGATTCCGGAATAAAGAACCTTTGTTGTAGATACTTCTTTTTTACTATGCGAGTGCATATATCTAAATTTTCAGTTGATTTTTAAACGTTAACGCATGGAGTGATTTTCAGTGGACTCGAGGATCTGTTTATCACTCACCCCGAGTGTCAATATCTTTCTTTAAACGCTGGTAATATAAAAGTGTCAAGTCTCCAATTTATCTCTGGATTCAGCACAGCGCAGTCAAAGGGGATGCAGGGTTTCTGGGAAAATCGATGTCGGCGATCAACTCCGACAGACAAGACCAGCACGGAGGCCAGGAAACACGATGCCGAGCAGTAAGGATGTACTGGGCACGTCCGCCGCGAGTCCCTACGACGATGCTTCGGCCGCGCGTTACACACAGAAAAAAACAGACACAGGAAACGGTGGGGCTCTGAGGAGAAGCTGCCGCCGGGCACGGTCAGACGGTCCCTCGAGGAATGGCAGAGGAGGCTCCGCGGAGGAGGAGGGAGGGAGAGACCCTCGGGATGCAGACACATCAGAGAGTGTTGACGTTCACCTCCCGCCGCGCGCGAAAGCCCGTTGTAATTACATTGTATCTCCGTGTGAACGGCAACAGGGAACTACTCTTAATTTGAGAATATGCAACTCAAGACCGTGAGAAGAAGCAGACAGGGACTTGCGGTCCAGCCAAAATCTTTCGCGGCGTTCTCTAACTCTCCCTCGGCCTGTAATTCTTACATATTTTCATACGTGTAATAGTCTCCCTGGCTTTATTAACGGGACAATTTACCACATGTGTGCGAGCACGTTATAGCGCTGTGTTAAATATTGGTTAGAATTTTTTTCTCTGTGTTTTCAAAAGGTATTTCCACTTCATACGAGAAGCTCTAGGGTATAAACAAAATTGCCATTTTATTAATCTCATTTGGGGCAAGAGAAGAAAAGGCAAAAGCTTTATCACGAGTAGTAGCTGTGACATAAAAAGAAACTCTTCCATGTATTAACAGACGCCGCGACTGATGTTCAGATTTAATTATTAAATGTGCTTTTTTTTAAACAGTGCATTCCGCCCTATTTGATGAAGGAACGAGGATCAGATAGGGCAGCACGTACACAAATACAAACTCATGCACAAAGGTAAAAAAAAAATACTACTGGATATTTTGCTGCTTGTTTCAATGATAATGATTAACGTTGATTTATGGTAATGACGTTTGTTACGCTATAAGGTTTAGGTTATTCCGTAAATATTTAAAAATTAAGCTTTAAAAGATGGTTTAAAATGCAAAATAGACTCAGCTACAAAAAAAAATACTAGAATTCTGGAAACTTGCAAAAGTTGTACAGAATTCCATATAGAGGGCTGAAAACATGCATGATGAGGAAATGGTTTTTCACTTTTCTGACTCAGAAGAATCCAGACGGAATTGCAGTAAAGGCAGCGTCTTAATTAAGGAACTTTACTGGTAAAGATGGTCTTTTTTTTTTTTTAATTGAAGAAGATAAGAAGAATTCTAATCAGGATTAGAAGAAATCTTTTTATATTCATTCCAAATATATATATATATAAATGAGAAAAGGGAAGCAGAGGAAAAGAGGGACAAAGAGAAAATTTTGAATAAAATACAGGCAAAAATACCCTACTGCACACTCCGTACAAACATGCGACATACATAAAATAGATGGACCCAAACGCTCTATATAAAAATGCTGAAACTCGTGTAAGTATATTAATAGCATACAGATACCTTTAAGATACGGAGTAATTTTGTGCAGTGACAAAAAATGGTGTTTTATGTGAAATCTCGATTCGCACGCACCAAATAGCAAAGCGACGCATTGGGAGAGAAAAAAAGATCCTCATGGAAGCTTGAAGCGGTCGTCACAGTCGGACTGTCATTTGCTCCACGACAGCTGGAGAAATGGGGGAAAAAAATTAAACACCACGATTCATAAGCCGGACCTGATCGATAAGGATAAAGCCACCAACGCAATTCTTCGCAAGCCCGGAGAGGCGGTTTTTAGGGTTCACTATGGATTAGGCCACAAACCGAGTGCCGGTTAACACCCGGGTACAAGCGTCTTGTGGATCACGTTTCTCAGATCAACGTCCGGGTCTGGAATCGAACATCGATCTAAACGGAGACCCCTGGACGACGGGGACTCCACGTCGCCCCGAGAGGCTGCGGCCCCAGGTTGGCGCTCGCGGGAGCGGGGAGCCCGGCGGGGTGGAGGCCGAGGGGGACGGGCGAAGGGGGGTCCGCCCCGGGGCCCACGAGATGTTGAGCCATCGCGGACGGTGGCGGTTTTCCTGGAAACAGAAACGGAAATGTGCGGAGAAGTCCCGAAAAGCTGGCTCGCACCCCAAGTCCGTGCATGCACCCGGGGGCCGCGGGTGCACCTGCCTCCCTGTCCTTGGTCCCGGACGACAGCCGGGTTCCGCCCCGGCCCCGACCGCGCAGACCGCCCCCGGCCCTCACAGCCCGCAAGCCACGGCCGTCTCTGTGCCATTCCTTCTGCTTAAAAATTTATTTTCACCCGTTCACATCTTGGTTGTCGCTGCCGGAAATTCAACGTGAGCGCATCAGGAAGAAGTGGAGAGACGGTTTTGGGGGTGCTGCCGGTAAAGGAACCCCGGAAAAGGCACCGAGAACCACGTCTGAAAAGAGCGTTTCGGGGGCTTCGGTGTCTTGGCGGGATCTGGACGCTCCCGGGGGACGTCGCTCCCGACACGAGACGCTGCGTTTTCATCTCGGCCGGACGCGTGCACCTGTGGAGTCACGGCGACGGCACCCTGGCCCAGCGAGGCGCCCGTCGCCCTGGTCCCCGGGGACCGCCAGGCCGGGGGCCGCCTGCTTGCGGCTCCCCCCAAACTGACATCGGGGAGACGCTTTTCGCAGCGTCGTTTCGAATTGAGGGCGCGTGAGCTTTGGCTTAGAAACTGTGCCCGCAACGCACGTAAATAGAATGGACGTTTTTCAGTCGAAAAACATACTTTTCTGGTAAGTGTCAGACAGCTACACGTTTCGCGGAGCGGTGGATTTCTCCGTGGTCCACCTACCTCTCATCCTGTGTTTGTAAGTCATGCTGACAACGAGGCTTCATCTTCCAGGAATATATCGTAATGGGGAGAAGTATAATTTGCCAGCTTGCGATTAGCTCTTTCGCTCGGCACATTTAAAAACCTACGCTTCCTTATTTTTCTGCTCTTGGGAAAAAAAAAAAAAAGCAAATAGCACATTTAAATTTTAACCAAAAAGGACATCTTCGAGCTCATGAATTTTCGAGAGCAAAAATGATCTAGAGTTTAGCGTGTCCCCCAGTTGAATTCCACCGACAGCCGGTTCCGGAGGTGTAAATCGAATGTGACTGTACCTCGTAATCCCTTAAAACAGTTGATCGGCAATACAGTTACGGGAATTCTTCGTTTGTTTGTTTTGAACTGTTTTTGCACGTTATGCACTAAGGAAGACATTGGGCAGAACTACATGTAGCAGTTTCTTCTAGAACATTCTATACCGACGCAATCGGGCACTGCTTCCTACAGTGTGTCTGCAGCTTCTCACCGATTCCGAGAAAGCCGGACTCTCAAGACGTCGTCACACCGATGTATTTCAAACGCATTCTTTGCAGTCCGCACTGCTGCTGTAAGGGCAGATCACGCCGCCTTTTAAAAAATTCATCTTTATTTTAATTTCTAAACTCCTAAGTCATGCTGAGTGATATTAAATCAGGGGAAAAAAATAAGAAAAGAAAATGATTGGACAAACACATGATCTGTCGCCCATTGCTTGAGGAATGCCCTTGGGGAGAACGCGTCATTCAAAGCATTCGGTGCGGCAAGACACGTTTGGCTTCACGGGATGCGTCGTTGCTGGTTGGTGCGGCTCGGAGAGCGGACGCGGTGCGGGGCAGAGCCGTCGCGTGCGTAGCCTCCGCCGGGGCGTTCTGTTGGGCGCCCCGCGCCTCCACTTAGGGGACAGCGTCACCCGAATCCTGCAGGGGAAGGAACGAGGTGGGGTTACGGGGGGCGCGTAGAACGGACAGGGCCGGGAAACGATGCGCAGTGCGTGTTGTGAGCCGAGCGGCGGCTCCTCAGCAAATGCGCCCATGTCCTTTCCTCCTAGGACCAAACCGCTGCTCGGTGGAAACGAAATCTGAAACGAGCTGGAGCGCCGATCGGGCTGCCACGTTCTTCGGGGCCGTTTACTTCCATGACGTGGGTCCTCGGACGCGGTGTCGGACGAGATGGCTCTGGACGAGGAGACGAAGCCGAGTCGTGTCTCCCGAGGAGGCCGGCGTGAACCCCTCACCTTTCACCCAGGGGTTCGCGGCCGGTCTTGCCCAGGAAGATGGTTCCAGATAGAGACATGCAGCTTCCGAGAGCTCAATGTCGTTGTGAAGACCAGACAGAGAAACATGATCCGATTTAAAAAGAAAGCGGGCCCCTCCCCGCGCTCAGAAGACCTCGCTTTATTTCTGCTGACCCTTTAAAAATAAGCTATTGTTGTGAAAGAAGGCTTTGAGGAAACCCGGACCAGAAATGAGTGCAATTATTCATTTTTATGAAACGTGTTACGGTGGGTTTCTGGGGCTTCATCCGCCTGGGCCGTCATACATCACAGTAATTATGTTTAAAAATATTTGGACAGAAAAAGATTGCGCTATTAGGCGCCTCGGTAAAGAGCTTTTTCGCGCCGTGATTGATGCGGCGGAGACTCGAGGGGACGTTTTAAACGGGGCGTTTGCTGGAGCGAAAGAGAAGGAAATGCAACGGATGGAATCGCGCGGTCGCGGCTCGTTCTGCCGCGTGCCTTGCGGCTCGTTCGCCTTGCGACCGGCAGCCGGGGGTCGCGTGATCGAACCTGACGGAGCAGGGCCTCCCGCACGCCGCGTGAAAGGGAAGCCATCGCTGCCCAGTTCTGCGTCCTCCCCGGTCGGCGTCCGAGGCTGTCGCTCCGACCGCGACGTGCGCTGTGCCGGACAGGGGCGAGCCCGACGCAGGACGCGGACCGCGTGGGGACAGCCGCGGTGTCCCCGGTCGTCTACGGCGCGATCGTATTTTAGGAGCAAACGCGCCTGGCCGCGTGCTGTATTAATCGTAGCACACGTGAGCGTCGAGAACGGCATCTGGGGGCCGCCGAAGGAAGTGTCGGGCATTGAGGACCTCCCCACAACAAGTCGTTCCAACACGCGCACACATGCATGCACACACGTGCACACACATGCACGCACACACATACACATACACACGCACACACATGCACTCACACGCATGCACAGACGCACACACGCACACGCACGCACACATGCACACACATGCACTCACACACATGCACTCACATGCACACACACGCACACACGCACACACATGCACGCACACAGACACACACACATGCACATGCACACATGCACGCACGCACACAGACACACATGCACACACGCATGCACAGATATGCGCACGCACGCACACATGCACACACGTGCACACACGCACGCACACCCATGCACACACATGCATTCACGCACGTGCCTGCGCACACACGCACACACACATACACACACGCACACAGACACGCACATACACATGCACACACATACACACGCACACACATATGCACTCACACACATACACACACACACGCATGCAGACACACGCACTCACACCCCACCGGGCGAGACGCTGTCTCCGACCCGACGACGGCTCATGGCTGAGGGCTCACCGCACCCTCCAGCCCCGACCGGAGCAGACCGGCCGGACGGCAGTGCCACCAAACAAGATAAGGACATGGCCGCAGTCACGCCGCCCGGAGCCCGGATCCCCGTGTGACTGCGGAGCGCAGCCAGCCACCAAACGAAGACGCACGCGTCTTCCTGTGCAAGGCCCGGCGTTCCTAGCTGTTCGAATGACGGCACCGTGACTCGGCGGCTGACCGAGTGGCCGACATCACTGAGCCTTTGTTCCTGGAAACGGTAGTCATTTCGCAGCGACATTGCAAAATACACACTTTCTTTTTGTAATACAATCTTTTTTAAAAATGCAGGTTGAGGGCATGTTTCTCTTCTGGGGTCTTTAGAATGAGAAATCCATAATTTCATTCTCGTCCTCCGATCTCCCGTGTGACCGTTGTCTAAGGGTGAAGCTGTCCCGCCGAGGGTTTGCTGGGAGCAGGGTCCACGGGGCTCACGCCTGCTTTCCCATCATGCAAAGCTGCGCCTTCGCGACCTCTTCATTATCCATACACGCTCGAGGAGGCCTGTTTCAGGACAGGCTGACAAGTGACATGCCGGCAAGATCACCCCACGGATATCACAGGACCCCTTTCCACGGCTCCCTCCGAGGACTTGGGCTAGTTCGCTCATTACCGTCTCTGAGTCTTTGTCTTTCTGCGTAGAAGGAGGCCGTGGCCCGGCATAAAGGGACGCCACGAACGAAGAGTTCAGGGCAGAGGCACAGCAAAGGGCAAGCCTGGTCCCTGTCACCTTGCGACCTTCTGTCCCTGCTAGATAACGCGAAGACGTCGTCATTACTTTACCTCTGCAAAAAGGACAGTCGATCAAACGGCGTTCTGGAAAAACCTCACGTTCCGTTAAAGGCAATAAACGGAGAAGTAGGAAATTATGTTGGAAAATTCACTTGAAACGAAACTCAAAAAAAGGCTCCAGGTCTTACCAGAAACTAGCACATGGCTTATTTTTCTGATGCTCGAGGTAAGGATTTCATTTCAAGTAAAAGGACACGTGGATTTCCATCCAGTGCTTTTCGAATTTACCAGGTCGCTTTCCTTCGAGAGAACCGGCCTCCTCCCCGCACGGACAGGCTCGAAACCGCCGGCCTCCGCTCCGCGTTCCGAGTAAACGTTCCCGACGTCAGCTGCGCGGCAGCTTACGGACCCACACTTGCACGCGTAATCCCAAATGCAGGGCGTTGCCCACGTCGAGCCTGTGCAGATAGTGTGCATCGGTGGGTTTCCGTTTTACATACACTGTTGGGTGCGTTCAATGTTTCGAGCATTAGAAATGGAGACATAACTATTCCGCACCAGCGCACGATGCAGATTCCGCACACTCTCAAAACCGCACGTGCTGATGGTGGCCGCTGACTGCTTCGGGGTCGTGTTGGTAAACGGAGTGTTCGGCTCCGAGCATCTTCGGGCGTCATTTTTGCTGTGTTTAACCCACCCCGTTTCCTGCCATGTTTTGTCAGCATTTTTGCTTTTTCCAAACGCCCGTTCCTTTCCATTTTTCCGTCAGGTGCTACTTATTTTGTTTCTAGAGTTTTAATGACTTAGCGCGCGACTCTCCTGAAGACGGTTTCCTAAAAAATAGGCAATTATTAAAATGTTCGTATAGATACTTTATAAACTTGTGTGCTGTATCTGAAAATGGTCGAGTATACAGTCATCGTTTGGGGCAAACGTGTTACACAACAACAGACCTCGCCCTTGCGCAAGGTACAGTCTTACGGGGGCATTTTGCAGAGGGCGCCATTGGGCAGACGGAAAATGCTGACTACTCTGTGGACCGTACGTATGTGGTGACGGTAGATGAGGAAAAGGAGGGAGAAGATAAGAAAAAAAAAAAATCACACCTTATCCTGAGTGACAGAAAGGCAGGAGTAATCCCTGAGCGTCATGTAAATTCTGTAAGAGTTCTCGCGAATATTCAGCCCAATTACATGTGCAAAGTGCGAGTGGGTTCCCACAGCTCGTCAATGAACTTCTGGTGATGAACATTGCGGAACCGTCTCACAGCAGCGGGGTGAGCACTGTGTGTCCAGCCTTCCATCCTGGCAGCAAATAACTCGCTTCGTAGAAGGACAGAAAAGGAAGATGAAATGAGTCATCCGAAATCCCTTCGGAGCCGCGATTCGTTGCTTCGGAGTTCTGTGACCTTCCGATCGACCCCGCGTTCTCGTTCTGAAATATGCAGGAGTCGTCTTCCACGCCACACCTCTTTATTTTTCTTTGTAATTAGACTTCTTTTTCTTTTCCTTTTGGGAGTTATTCATTACGCTCCATGCCAGTACCAGTTAAAGACAGCTGATCAAAGATGTGCTTGTGACATTTGTCCTTCTCCGTCTGACTTACTTCGCCGAGTGAGCACGATACCCTCCGGGTCCGACCGCATTACCGCAGATGTCAAGAGTTCGCCCTTTTTCATGGCCGAGTAATATTCCACGGTGTGGACGTACCACATCTTCATCCGATCGTCCGCTGATAGGCACTCAGGCTGCTTCCAGATCTTGCCTACTGATATGTGGAATCCGAAGAACAGAGGTTCTTTGGGGGGTGTGTGTCTCTGCGCCCCACACCACGAAGTGCTCGCGCCTCGCGGCCCCGGCGCCCGCGCCCCCGGGCGACGTGCCCACAGCCCTCCGTGCTCTGTTTCCTTCACGCGGACGGAGTCGTCGGCCGGCGGCCGGGTGCGTTAGGCGCCTCATTCTCGTCTGCACTGGAACAACACTCCCTCGTCCGGATGGACCACATTTCATTCATTCACTCACCCAGCGATGGACACTTGGGTCGCTTCCACGTTTCTGTGGTATGAAGAGTGACTCTGTGATCATCCATGGACGTGCATTTACTTAAATCCTTGTTTGCCGTGCTTTGGGGTATATACTTCGCACGGGAATTGCTAGTTCGTCTTCTGCCAAGTTTTGCATTTTTTTTTTATTTCAATGCCCATTAACGTGACTTCCTTAAGCACAGCTTAGCACAAAATTTTAATGATCTTTTTTTGACGTCAAATGACTGTTATCTCTTAAAACGATCATTTTATGCTGTGTACAATATATAGAAGGACAATATCTGAAAATATGAACAAAGTACATTTCGACGTGATGATTTATTTGGCGTTATCGACCTGTGCCCGTCACAAAGTGCTGTCAGGGCCCCGTCAAGTCAGACCTTCACTTAAGTATGGGAGGCTTGGCCCAGTACAAACGACCCAGGAATTCACAGCCACTTTAAAACAGTTTGAAACTAAACCCTACGCCACCCGCCTGGTATTAATGGCGGTTATCACTTCATTATCGTCTCACAAGAATTCCCGGTCTCAGACATTTGTGTGCGTCACGGCGTTTCTATAACTAATGGCTGGCAAGGTTGACTGAATTATGCAAGGCTAATGCATGTGTCAAAATTTCTCTACAAACTCAACCTAAGGAATTTGTGTGTGTGTGTGTGTGTGTGTGTGTGTGTGCGTGTGCCTTATAAAAAACAACTAGATACAAGTATCTAGGAAAGTACGTTCGGTGGATCACCATCAATAATCAAGGTATACATTCCAGCGAGAGTCTCGGGTTCGAGTTTAACAAAAACATCCTACAGGATCAGTGAAGGGAAAATGGGTCCCCGCATGGTGCCACCTGCAGCCAGCCCCCCCGGCCCTGGCCGCGCTCACAGACCAGGGATGCTATGAATTAGGGGACCGAGTAAGCAGCCCCCGACGGGTCTCAGTGCCGTGTGCTCCCTCAGGCACGTGCGTTGTTTGCGCGCCAGCCTGAAAGGGATTAACGCCGGGTTTCTCTGAGCTCATTAATCTGCAGGAAACTCGGGGGAGGGAATGAAGCAGACGAGCACCCGGGGTTTGTGGGGGGTTTGGGGAGGGGCGATATTTCCTGTGCGCGGCAGACCTCGAACCCAGTGTAAATCGTGAAATGCCAGCTCGTCATTAATCTTACTTTTCCCTGACTGCGGGCAGTCAAGATACCGGGTAAAACTATGCGATTCGGATGGGTTTCCACGCTCTGGGTGGATGTGGGGTAACAAATGTTCTGTTTAATCGTGACGCTCATGGCTACCTGCTCCTTCTCATTAATTACCATTTCCTTCCGCTAGAACGGGAGCTAATGGTTTGTAGAAAATCACCGAGGTGTCAGCGTTTGATTTTCTTTGGAGATCTTATTCTTCAGTTATTTTATTAAGGGGATTCTCTCTCCTTTACACGACTCGTTAGTTCATTTGGATGGACTTTGTAATTTAAGATCTATTTTGAACTAAGTGAGAATGAAAACAGAACATGTAATTTGTGATGTGCAGGAAAGGGGATAAAATAATTGCATGATTTTGTGCTTATATTAGAAAAGAAGAAAGGTCTCAAATAAATAATCTCAGGATCTACTTTAAAAGCTAAAAAAAAGAGAAAATTAAATGCAAAATAAATGGAAGGAAATAAGTAATCAAGGCAAGAACAAAAGTCAATAAGAGACAAAGAGTTAAAAATAGACAAAACCAATTAACTCAAAGGCTGGTCCTTTGGAAAGTTGAATTCTTTGTTCAAAGTGATGAATTTCCATCTATCTGCTCAAGAAACATGTCACAGATAAAATAAGGGACATTGCTAAAGCCTTCATATATATTAATATAATAATAAGTTAATATTATGAATAATCATACCAATACATCTAACAGCTCAAACAAATTACGTGGACGATACAAATTATCAAAATTTACACGAGGAAAGGATAACCTGTGTAACCCTGGGTATATTTAACAAATGTAATTAGCAAGAAAAAAATATTTATCTGAGGAAGAAGTAGCTTAGCAGATGAAACTTAAAACAAAATCTACATGAAATAAATAATACAAAATGCATGCAGAATCGTCTAAGGGATAGAAGATGAGAAAACATCTTTAACTTATTATCGCGACAATAAAAAACACATTATAATAAAAAGAACCTGCACATAAATATCCCTAGTTAATTGAAGCACAAAAATCCTTCACCAAGTGCTAGTAAATAAAAGGTAGTATATAAAAATAGTCCTGTATATTGGCCAAGTTTCGTTTAATCATAGAAATATAAGCTTGGTTTAACACTTGGCGACCCATTAGTATAAATCACCATGTTAACAGAATAAAAATGAAAAGCAGGTTTGAGAGCTTCTGTGGCTGTTGATCTAGCTTTTCTGTAAGAGGGGTCGTTCTCTGTCGTGATAGATCAGCACTCTGCTGGCCTCTTAACACTCTGTACTCTGCTACTTTAATTATTGAGCGGGACATAATCAGATGCCCGAGCCCTTACCACATGGGAGTCAGGAAATCGACTGGTCCATTTCGGGTAACCATGTCATCTGGGTCCCTTATTGAGGCCACCATAGAAACAGTATTTCATTAAATATATATATAAAATTATAGTTACTAAAATAAGGTCCAAAAAATATGGTCTACAGAGAGCAAGAACAGTGCAGCTGCCTCAAGTTTTGCTGCTCATGTGCGTAGAGACGTCGAAACCGAACATTTATTAAAAGTTTGCATATCGTGCTGTCGAGTTTCCCAATTATGTTAACATTGATTTGTTGGGCTTTTTCACTGACATCCTCATCATTATAAATACAGAGAAAATAAATGAACAAATAAATTAAATAGCCATATCATTTCAGCTTCTAAGCTCAAGTAATTATAAGATAAATAAATGGATTTAACGCACCTTGAGCAGTGAACAGCTTAGGCCTCCGAGCACGGCTTGTTTTCGTGACATTCTGTCGTAAATATGTATTGTTCGACGTGGCCGACGTGTTTGTTTCCACAACAGAGTCGACCCTGTCAAGTGGTGTGATCTGGACATCGCATCCCACTATGCCCGGAACGGGAAACACCTGTCATTCTCTGCTCTGACGCTTAATTCTTTAAATTGAGCTCCGGAGATGGAAATGCACAACGTGGATTGCTCGAGGATTGCTGTCATTTGCATTTTTGTGGGCATGAACCTGAAATTTTAAGAAGGCTTTCAGATCATTCAGCCATCCATTCATGGATTGGGCATTAGGTTTCCTGGTATTGTTTGCCCTTATTTTTGGATCGGGGGGTCAGGCGCTGCTGCCGGTGTTTTGTCAACCTCGATTCATTGTATCATGCTGCAGGGACCACGTCACTGTGTCCTGATTCTGTTCGCTGGCGGAAACCGGCAAATCACGCCGCCGGTGGACACGCCTCTTCATCCATGTTCACCTCTGTTCTTTGTTCTACCGGAAGTTACGGATTTAAATGGCTGCCACTTAGATGACACGAATCATTGGTTTATACCTCGAATTTCTTGTGTTAAACTTTTACTACGGCCGGAAGTAAGTCCAGGTGCGAGGTGGAGTTGAAATGCTAAGTATTCATTCGGCACACTTTCTGTCTAAGTTTACATACGTTTATATTTGTTCTTACGATCCCAGGTCCCTTAGGTGTGCATTTTTCTCTGTATTTCCATAAGAATTTTGCAATCCATTTGTCAACAAGTATTTCCTAAACTGCCGAGGGTTTTTTTTTGGTGATCAGGCTAAGTGTGAACATTGGGGAAGAAACGGCATTCCTATTCATGAAGGTTAAGGCTCTGTTCCTCCATTAATTCAGGTTTTTATTTTCTCAAACTAATGTTTTGCTGTTTGGAGTGTAAATGGCTAGTATATCTTATTAGGTTTATGTTCAAACATTTGATATTTTGATATCGTAACAAATTGTCCTATTATGAAATCTATCTTTATAAGCCTTTCTGGCATACAGAAATCGATGTTTCATATTGGTTTGTATCCAGAGACCTTCCTAAATTAACTATTTTTTCCAAAGGTTTATGTATGTTCCTTTTAAATTTTCTATGTAGGTGATTATAGCTTCAATAAAAAATACATCTCACTTTAAATAATATGTATACACATATACTCATTCTGAGTGATATATATATATGTGCATTCAACGTTTTGAGTTTCTTTTGTGGAAGTTTTAAAAATAATGAATAATTCCAAACCTAATAGGGGTTATTGAGTTTCTATTCCTCAATTGTCAGGATTTTTTTGAAATTATAGAATTTGTCCACATAACCTAAATTTTTAATTAAATTAGCATCGGTTTGCAGATGGCATTCTTTGGATATGCTTATAGTCTCATGAGTAACTTATGAATTATAAAACTCTTTGCTAAGAAATAACTGTTAGCACTATTGGTTCCTGTTATTTTTTCCTGTTTTATTTTTATTTTATTAACGTCGCCTTTGAACTGTAACATACATTCTTCCTTTTATAATCTTCGGGTTACGTTTGCTGTTTTGTTGTGGGGTGATTTTTTGTAACGTGCATGAGGAAGATAACTCAAAAATCATTTCCAACATTCGTCTTTCTCTGACATGCATGCTGGTGTGGGTGTATTTTGAGCAAATTTAATTGGAGAGTGATAACACTTCCTTTCACACATTGTGTTTTTGTTCTTATGTAGTTTAACTCTTTTTTCTAATTTACATTCTGATTTCTCCTCTGACCAATACATTATTTGCAAATGCATTGTTTCGTTTTGGGGTAAATGTGAATTTCTGAATATCGTTTTTAGTTTTTGTTGTTGCTGTATAACTTGATTCCACAGAGACCAGAGAATATTTGTTGTTAAATTCAGTCCAACAAATATGTCTGTAAAAATGTCTGTATATATTCATGTGTGAGCATATTCGTACGAAATATCTCTAGGTGTATTTGTTTGATTATTCTGATTAAGTAATGTTAAATTTGTTTTATATAAAAAGAAGAGAGATCAGCAATTAAACTAGTAACTCTATAAGAGACACAAGTGACCCCTTTAAACCACAACAATTACAGACGTAATTAAATATAATTAATTGGGCGCCATAGTTAAGGGGACCCATGATTGGCCCCATCTTAAAGGTGGGTGCAGTCTACTCATTTCCAGCCGGTAGCTCATTCGGAATCTCCGCATGTGAAAAAAAAAATAACAAGTTTCCATGTTATTTATTCATTGTATTTTATATATACATCTTTTCCCTGTTTTTCTGATATCAAGTAACTTTGTATCCCATCATTCAGGCATAGTGAAACTAAGGCAGTTTAATGAGCATAGGCATTTCTTTCATCAGAAATTATATCATTTACGCCTGAACTGACATTGGTCCTTTCGCTCGGAACTGTTGAATTAAAAATGATGATTGCAGTTCGTTTATATCTGCATGAGATTAAGCGTTTCCATTCTCTCTTCCTGTGTCCCCAATGAGGTACGCCTTTTAAGTTGTCTGGAAATGGTCCGCGCTCTCATTACAAATGCACACCTGGATTATAAATCATTTCGATGAACGAGCTCTATTGCGTCCACGAGATAACTATGGTCCTCAAGTGCCCAATGAGAGCACAGCGCGCCGACCTGGCTCCACGGCCATCGAAAATCAAGGGTCGGCATGTCGTAATGATTGCAGTTCCGACACGTCTTAGCGATGCTTGATACGCCGTCTCATTGCGTCTCGACCGGGCGCGTCTACGTAACGATGGGTTCGTGAGTGTTGCTTGCTTTTCTACAGTGTTGTCCTGAGCAGAAGGACAAAGCAGACATCCCTCAGCAGGGATTCCGGAGCGTAAACTTGAGGACCGTCGCGGGTTGTAAATAAATTACGAAGCGTTAAACCTTGCCTTACGTTCATGGGCGGATGACGGACGTCCGCATCTGAAATCACGCTGGGCACATGGAGTTTTTGACTTCCCAGTCTTTATATTTCTCTTAGCAAATCTTGGAGAAATGCGTTGACTGCTCAAGTGACGTTGACGATTTCCTTTCCTTTCCTCCTGCTTTTTCTCTCTGGAAAACATCGCTCCGCCCTCTGGCTTGCCGGCTCAAATCGCTCTTTCGAGGCGACGTGAGAGTCGTCCCGACTCAGAGCTGTGAGCAGCAAACGCCACGGCCCGAAGCAGGTGCTCGGAGCCTCTGGGCTGGGAGAGAGGTCAGGGGACAGCCCTGGCGGACGCCGGCGCTGGAGCTCAGAGCGCCCTGGAGCCACCGGGACGCGGCGGGGACCCAGCGTGTCCGCAGGCGCAGAGAACGTCCTCACCATTTACTTCGTTTCGGTTTTCGGTGGCGACTAAACACACATGACATGAAACGTCCATTCTGCCCCGTGTTCGCGTGCGCGGTGCCTCCGCGCGGGGTTACATGTGTGTGTGGCGTGTGCCGCCACCCCGACGGCGCTCTGTGGAGCTCCTCGTCTCGTAAGACCAACCCCGACCCGTCCCCCGCCGTCCCCGGGGTCCGCCCTCGTCTGTTCGGGTGCGTCCCCTTTCAGAACCTCCGGGACCTCTGTGTCCTGGTCCGCCCCCACCGTGGCACGTGCTCCAGCCTCGCCCTGGGGTCCCTCTGCTTCCTCCGGCCCCCCGCCCCTTCGCTGTGGCCGGCCGGCCTGAGTCAGCGTCTCCCGTCGTGGGCGTTACCGGGGGAAGCGGTGTCCTCGTAAATGCACGTCCGCCCTAAGCTAAGCAGGGGACCTCGTCTGGAAATGCGGTCTGTGCACACGCGATCACGTGCAGGATCTGAGACGCGGTCGTCCTGGAGCAGGTGGCCCTAACCCCAGGGACGGCGTCCTCACAAGGGACAGAAGGGCAGAGGCAGACAGAGGAGACGGCGGGGGGGGGGGGAGGCCAGAGGCGGGAGGGACGCGGCCACCAGCCCCGCGGCGCCTTTCCAACGACGTGCCGCGGCTGCCGCGTGGCTTCGCCCTTCTCTGGAGTCGTCCCAGGGTGCCGGAGGCGGCACCCTCATCCCGCGCTCAGCACGTGCCCCCCGGTTTGCTTTCCACAGTCCTCTTCCCCCAGATCCTGGTGCTCGCGCGAAGTCCGCGGGCAGGGCCTGGCCCCCCGCAGTCACGGCAGCCGCCGTCGCCCGACTGATTTTCGGGGCCGAGTTTCACGGGTGCATGTTCCCTACAAACCCTTCTCCCGGCAGAACCCCGCTCGTTTCCAAGACGGAGGAAGTGCGTCTCGGGGAGCGTCGCGGAGTCAAGTTCGCGTGGCTGACATCGGCGGCAAGGCCGGCCCTGCACCCCGATTCTGACTCTCGCCGACCCGCGTCACCTCTGACTGCGCGGTGACGGCTTCTCTCAGCACCACGTCCGTGAACCTCTGAGTTCCTGGAGCTTTGCTTAGCGCCTTGAACTTCCCCAGCAGGAGGAGAAACGGCCGAGTCCCCTGGCCGGCGTCTCTGTGGGTGACGGCCCTGCGCCGTGTGCGGGTTAAATCGTTCACGCAGCGCAGAAACCCGCGGTGTCCTCGGGCCACCGAGGACCAACTTCCGCGCGTGAAAAATCGGAACCGGTAGGTGAACACCTGCAGCATGTCACAAAGAATCAGCACGATTTACCCCCGGCCTCCACGCTCAGTCGAGGCGTCAGACACAACACGAAAATAATCTCGCGACTCCGACGCCGAGGAAGAAGGGAGTCCGCAGACACCGATCCGCACGGCCGAACCGAACCCCGGCCTCTCGACGCCGGGATCCTTTCCACGCCTGTGATATGGTGTTTGCCGGACGGGCCGGGGCCGGTGCCGGGCGAATGCCAGCTGCCTGCCTTAGCGGAGTCACGATTTTAATTTTCCTGCGTTCTGGGAGAATTTTATGTCATCAGAGTTATTTCTTCATTAAGATTTCCAGAGTCTCGCCGAGCACCATCTGGGCGAAGGTAAAAGCCTTTTGTCATGGGTTTAATTTAACCGGAGGCCAACGGTTTATAAAGTTTTAGGCTTATTTTTAATCAATTTCACGAAGACCTCTGATACTTCCCAACTAAACCGAGCACCTAGAACGGCTTCACGGATAAATGTTGCCAACATTTAAATTGATCATAAATTTAGATCCAATCTGTTCTTTCTACCATAGGAATATATTTTTTTAATTAAGAAAAACTTTTTTTTATGGTGACGAAATCCAATAGGTTTCAAGTGTACAATTTAAATGTGTCAGTCAACATTATTCCTAATGGCGAAAACCTAAAACCCTTCCCCCTAAGATCAGGAACAAGGGAAGGCTGTCCACCGTCACCACTGTCATTCAAGGTAACATTGCAGGTCCTAGCGACTGCGACCAGGCAAGAGAAAGATACAAAAGGCGTCCAAATAGGAAACAAAGAAGTCAAACTGTCGCTATTTGCGGATGACATGATTCTCTCTCTAGAAAACCATAACATTTTATGCATTCTGCAGTAACTATCCAGAAAGGTGAGTGTGCGTGTGTGTGTGCGTGTGTGTGAGTGTGTGCACACGCGTGTGCGTTGGTCTCTCATGTGTTAGGCACACTTAGTCGTGTGCAGTCATAACAATGTACCACGCGGCTGTCTTTTCCGAGCGTCCAGATGTGGAAGCTAACGTGTGGCCAGCAGCCTCTCGTGGTGGCTTAACGCAACAATGTTCGGCACGTCCTGGGCAGACACGTTGTCGCAGCCGCGTGGCCTCTGTCCGTGAGCTCTAACACCTGCAGACGGCGCGTCGCAGGGCGGCGGACCATCCTGGGTCGCCATGCTTCGGCTCCGCTGCCCGGCACACGACCTTCGGGATCCCTGCAGCCTCGCGGATGCCCCCGGGGGAGGGGAGGCTTAGCCCGTCCTTCCCGTCACCTCCGAGAGCCCGTTTTGCACTCATCGGAGACGAGGTCACACCTGAGCACTTCGCGCAGCCCGACGGGTGCCCTGGGACCTTGGTGGCTGCAGGCCGGTCCCCTCGCCACGCTGACCGGCACGGAGCCCGGCGCGATTCCTCGTTTCAGGAGCAAACCCGTCGGCGCCGCTGGGCCCGCGTTGATGAGCAGCTCGAATGCTCGCAACGGAAATGGCCGGAGCGCCGTCCTGTGCCGAGACGCGCCTGCGTTCACCCAGACGCAGCGGAGACGTGCTGAACGTCCAGGGAACGACAGTCCTCGGATCCGGCTGTTGCTTTTTCCCTGCCGTTCGACCACGTTCCTTTCCCAGGTGACCACACGAAGAAGCATGTCGCTTACAGGGGTCCAATGGTGCTTCGCCCCCGATTCGAAGACTCGTCTCGGCACCGCGCTGCGAACTCTGCTGCCTCCTCCAAACCTCCACGTGCCCGTGTGTGTGTGTCCCAGATAAGTCTGTTGAAACCACAATGCCTGAATCGTATCTGGAAAAACACAGCTTATCAAAGTAGGTGGAGTGCAGTGAAAACTATGCTTAATGGGAATTTTAAAGCATCAGACGTGTATCTGAGAAAAGAAAAAGTATCTAAAAGCAATAACCTAAGCGTTTGCCTTAGCAAAGTATAGAAGGAAGACAAACTTAAATATAAAGCAAATGTAAGAAAGACAATACTATAAATTAGAGCAGAGATTCACGAAGTAAAGAAACAGTAATTCATGGAGAAAAATCGGCAAAATCAAACACATAGGTTATTTGAGAAGTTTGAGAAAATCCATAAAGCCCTGGGCAGGCTGAGCAGCGGGAAAATGAGAAGAGACACCGTGCTAATGCCACCGATAAACGAGGGTGATCGCCCCTGGCCCCGGGCGCACGGAGCTGTAACGAGGGGATATTGCGAATTAGTCTCTGCCCACGAGTTTGAAAACTGAGATGCAGAGATCGATTCTCCACCAAACTATCGAAACGCGAGCAGCAGAAACAAGTCGTTCGAACAGGCCGCGTGTGTCAGGGACCCCGAGTCGGTCCTACGAACGCGCCCCGCCGCGCGGTTCCCCGGGGGAGGTCCAGGAAAGCCTTGCCCAGCGAGCCTGGATCGGCCTGCGTGCGCGGCCACAACCGGGCGGCCCAGCCGGAGCGGCTCCGAGGACACACGTTTATTCTCGCACGTCCCGGAGGCCGGACGTCCGAGATGCAGGTGCGGGCAGGGCTGGTCTCTGCTGAGCTTCTCTCCTGGGCGTGTGGACGTGTCCCCTCCCTACGTCCCCTCCCTCCCGGTCGACCCTCTGCGTGTGTCTCTAAAGACCTTATCTCCGAAGCTCGTCCCAAACGCGTCCCGGGGATGTGGCGCTCGACCAGTCAATGTCGAGAGACACAGGTCAGCCCAGCAGAAACGATGCCGATTTTCCACAAAATAGAAGCAGAACAAACAGTTCCTAACTCATGGGACGAGGTCGGCGCCACCCAAAACGAACAGCTGGTGGACCCAGTACAGCAAGGACACCCGCCACGTAGGTGCGGAAACCGTCCACGTCCACATCAGCCCAGACACGGCAGGGAGCGTCAGAGTAAACTTGCATGACGAGGCGAGCTGCGTAGTTACGCGCAAGCCTGGCTCGAAAACAAACGTACGTTCTCCACAGTCTTAAGAAACACCATGTAATTCTATCAACTGTCGCAGAAAAAGCGTTTCATAGTATCCAGCACCAACTCATGATTAAAAAAAAATAATGATCTCAGCAACGTAAGGAACGAGGGATATCGCCTCGGCTTCATAAACAGGATGTACCAACAGCCTACGGATGACGTCGTCCTTTGTGCAAAAGTGGACGCTTTCCCCAAGGACCAGGAGCAAGACAGGGGCGTCCTCGGTCAGCCCCCCGGGACGACGCCATGCTTAGCTTGTAGAATAAGACAAGAAAACCCTCAAAGTTACAGCTTTCGCCCTGGGAAGGGAGAAATAAAACTCGTTTTTTCTCACAGGTGACATGACTGTCCGCAGAAAAGTTCAAAGAATCTGCAACGATGGAAACTTTTGAAGCCACTAAGACATAGAAACAGTCTCATGACAGAGGTGATTACAAATAGCCAATTATTTCCCTATACACTGGCAACTGGGATTTGAAATCAAAAACAAAATATTGCCCAGTGAGCACAATACAATGTCAGTTACGGCAGGTGACCAGTGAGAAACGTAATTCCGTCATTTAACTGGCTGTTTATTCAGGCTTGTGTATAACAAAAAATTTCACACAACGTCCGTTAGTAGGGACATGACTGAGCCAATAACTTTGGAGGTGTGACAGTTCAGAACCTACAACACGCGGTCACGGTTTCAGTCTCTATGTACTAAGCGTGTTACACCTCCGAGCTATGTTACACAGTACGTAAGGACCGTGTGATATTATTGAACGAAGCACGTCGAGTTATCTGCATAGTATCTGCAGATGTCTATATCTGTACCTCTATGGTCTACCATCTGTATATAGTCCATCTATCATCTACCTATGACCTGTCATCTATCTACCACCTATCGGTCATCTGTATCTACGTATCCGTATCTATCATGTATCTATTATCTATCTATCTATCTATCTATCTATCTATCTATCTATCTATCTATCTATCATCTGTCTATCATCTATATATGTATCATCTATCTATCTATCTATCATCTATCATCTATATATGTATCTTCTATCTATCTATCATCTATCTATCTATCTATCATTTATCTATCTATCATCTATCTATCTATCATGTGTCTGTCTATATGGCTATCTATCTATCATCTATCTATCTATCTATCTATCTATCTATCATCTATCTATCTATCATCTATATATGTATCATCTATCTATCTATCTATCTATCTATCTATCTATCTATCTATCATCTATATATGTATCTTCTATCTATCTATCTATCCATCTATCATCTATCTTACCTATCTATCATCTATCACCTATCTATCTATTATCTATCTATCTATCATCCATCTGTCTATCCGTCTATCTATCTATCTATCTATCTATCTATCTATCTATCATCTATCTATGTATCATCTATCTATGTATCATCTATCTATCTATCTATCTATCTATCTATCTGTCATCTATCTATCTATCATCTATCTATCTATCTATCATCTATCTATCATCTATCTATCATCTATATATGTATCTTCTATCTATCTATCTATCTATCATCTATCATCTATATATGTATCTTCTATCTATCCACCTATCTATTATCTATCATCTGTGTAACAATTTATCTATCTATCCTCTGTCTATCTATCTATCCATCTATCATCTATCTTATCTATCTATCATCTATCACCTATCTATCTATTATCTATCTATCTATCTATCATCCATCTGTCTATCCGTCTATCTATCTATTATCTATCTATCATCTATCACCTATCTATCTATCATCTATCTATCATCTATCTATCTATCTATCAATCATCTATTTATCTATTCATTTATCTATCTATGATCTATCTATACCAGCTGATGATAATAGCTATTTCTCAAGAAATGGGAAGGAAAGGAAGCAACAATTTAGTGAGACTCATTCCTTCTCTGAATTTTTTTAAAAAGTGCAAAGACAATTAAATCGTGTCTGCTTATCGAGTTAAAATTAGAAAACTTAACAAGAACACGTTTCTGAGAAATTTCAACAATTATCACAGCGGCAGCCCTCAGAAAAAAAGCGATTCAGCAAGAAACACTATCGCATTGGTTCTTGGTAGAGCTGATTAAAACCACCAGGTTATTATAAAGCTATCTATGATTTAGGGGGCGCAGGGAAGAGGGCCGAACCCACTGAGTGATCGTATCTCGCGTTAGTTCCGCACGATCTCTGGGAGGTACTCGGCATTCCCGCCGGGCTTGTGGCCGGGGTGACCGTAGACAGGGTCAAGAGTGAGCTCGGCCGGGAGACTTCAGACGTTCACGCTCTCTGCCACTCGACTCTCCGCATTCTCCACGCGGAAAGCAGGCACCATTTTTCCCAACGAGAGCTATTATCTAGACATAAAATATTATGCTCAGCATTATTTCCGAAGATATCATTATAAGGTCCACTTCTGTATTAGGGAGCTCTTTCTGCGCCCCGGTAAATGACCTATAATGACAGTAATTTGTCGATCTTGTGATAAAACCTCCTAATAAAAATTCCTATATAAGTATTCATTTCATTTTGACAAGAATTCATTAGCTCGTTTGACCTGCGTCAGCAAGTTTAGGAAGACAGTTCGGCAGGCCGAGGATTTTGTAGGGAGCGGGCGGCCCCCTTGCAGGGCTCAGAAAAGCAACAGGAATCTAAAAAAAAAAAAGAGAGAGAGAGACAGGCAGGTGTGAGAAGGTGCCCTCGGGCTCCGCGAAGGGTGACCGCGCAGATGCGTTGGGAGCCGGGGAACTGGTTAAAAGTCAGGATGCTGCTGTGATCGCCTCGGACCCACCACGGGGACGGGAGTGAGGAATGAGCGGGCGCCGGGGGCCCTTCGCTCACGTCCACGCTGAGGGCAGGCCGCGGGTGTCTGTGACCTGGGCACTCGGTCGGCGCCACAGTCCGCCTGTGCCTGGGTCACGTCTCCTGGCCGACACGCCACCCGCAGCATTTTATCTTAATTTTCAGGACGGATCCGGTTATTACCTCATTGCCGTCGAATATCGGCAAGTCCACGCAGAGACGATCCGCCCTCCTTCCTGCCTTCTTCCCTCCCTTCTTCCATGTTTCCTTCCTTCCTTTCCTCCTTCCTTCCTTCCTCTCCATGGAGCCTCCGTTCCTGTTCTCTGTGGTCACGAGAGGTCTCAGGGGTTTCACGTACGAAATTCAGAAAGAAAATCCACTTTTTAAAAGAATCGGTGGAACCCAGTGCATCAGGAGAGCGAGCCTATAACGCAAAGCAATCGTCCTCATTTCCAGAGCAGACAAATGCAGAGAGAGAGAGACAGAGAGAGACAGAGACAGACAGAGAGAGAGACAGAGACAGACAGAGACAGACAGAGAGAGAGAGACAGAGAGAGACTGACTCAAGGATAAAGTGATCTCGTCGACGGCACAGTCAGGAAAGCCTGCCTGGAAGAGGAGGCATGTGAACGAGGGTTCAAAGAAAAAAAAACAAGCTATGTTCACCACGCACGTTTCGGAGCGGATGGGAAACTCTCGGCTGAGAGAGTCGCAGATTCCGATCGCACGTCCGCTCGCAGTCTGTCGGATGATTTGGGGTCTGGGACGAGGAAACAGAGCAGGAGCGGAAGCTGGCGGCGGACGTGTGGGGTTCGCGGTCTGTTCCGCAGGCCGTGGGGGCTGTGCGCGGGGCCTCGCGCACGAGGGCCGCGTTCAAGGTCGCTTCTCACACCGCTTTTACGTACGTCGTAGCTTCTTCATGAGAAACCAAATCCCATGATGCTTATGCCTGAGAGAACTGCCTTTCCTTCTGGGTTTTGTGGAACCGCGCTCCGAGAGGAAGTTTAAAATTAGACTCGGATATGATTGCAAACGAAGAGGAAAATAGCTGGAGAACGCGACCGGCGATGAGGATTTTTCCCGCTGTAATTTTATCCGAAATGTTGACAAAACATCTCCGCGTCGTCTAAACCTATTGAGTTGTTTCTGGCGTTTAGTTTCGGTGCTGGAGGACCAGCTGTTTTTCTCATAAACTAAAAGCCCAGGAGAGTTGATTTTAAAAAGTAAGACTCTCTAAAGTCTGGGAGCTGAAATTGGATGGTCTTCACCCATCTCAGCGATGGCCGCTTACGGAATACGCAGCTTCACCCGAATCACCTAAACCACCTGCTGCTGCATCCCGGGACCCCAGGCAGCCGGGCTCGTGGCTTTGTTTGTTTGTTTGTTTGTTTGTTTGTTCATCTGTCGTGTGAATCACAGGTTCTCTCTCTTCGGGCTCAGCCACTGGCTTTTCTGTGGTCCTCCCGGTGGGTGAGAGACAGTCACACAGAAGCAAAGCGATCTGGCAGCTCCGACTAGAGAATTGTGGGAAGCAGTTCAAGTGAGCCGTCTTCTTCAAGGCCCTCTTAAGGCATCGAAACTGGCATCGAAAATGTCGCGTCTCTGCAGCTGGAGGCCACTGGCTATAGTCCGAAATCTGGCAGACATTCGGATGTGGGTCGCATCGCATCTTAAGGTTGACGGGGTCTCTGGGAATGTTCCTTTTGGGATCCGTCGGCTGAGCGGCCACAGAGAGAGAATCATCAGTTCGAAACCGGAAGCGTCGTCCAAGCCATGCCGATTCTTATCCGGTCTGCGAAGATCTTCTTGAGTGTCGAGAACACTGGTCGTCTAGGGTCAAAGGGAGATGTCAGATTCATTACCTTTCTTTTTTTTTTTTTTAAGGAAAACGTGTGTTTGTCAGTGTGTCTCTGGGCTGCGGGTTCCAGCTCTCTGACGAACGTGGCGCAGGATGGAATTTTAAAAAATAAAATAAAACCCAGTCTGTTAAAAAAAAAAAAACATCATATATATCATGATCCTATAATGATGAAAGTGTAACATTGACCTAATTTTAAAAAATGGTTGCTACGCAGCACGGGGAATAATACAGTCGATAATATTGTAATAACCATGCGCGGCACACATGGGGGCACGGATAATTGGGGTGTCACTTCGTAAGTTACATACATGTCGGACCCCTGTACGGCACCCTCGAAACGAATGTGATAGTGTGTTTTGACTATAATTGAAACTGTTTTAAAATTTAAAAAGCAACCGTTAAAAACAGCTGTTATAATGTATATAAAATAAAATATACTGTTTTTATTGCTTAGATCTGTAGCTTTTGAGAAAAACGCAGGCGTCAGGCTGACCATAAACCAGGTATATTTGCTGCGTACCCCAGACATCCTGTTCTCCATTGTGGTCAATGCTTTGTCCAGCCTCAGGCCCCATGACCGGCTAGTCTCTTCTGTTTTCCAGAATTTTCTATAAAGGGATCATACAATATGCATTCTATTGAGACCAACTGCTTTCACTTAGACTAACCCGTTGGAAGGTCACTCAGATTCTTGCATGTGTCAGTAGACAGACAGTGAGGCCTTTTTTTTTAATCATTATAAATAAACCCATGATAAATATTCCTCGTTGACAGATTTTTAAAAAGTATTTTATTTTATTTTTTAATTAATTTATTTATTTAAAATAGTTTCGATTATATTATATGTTAGTTAGACATCTACATAGCTCATAAAATGGTCCCCCCAGTGGCTCCCTCCCTCCCCGGGCCCTCCACCTGGCTGACGTACTAATGCCGACTGCATTCCCTCTGCCGAGCTCCCCACCCCCGCGACCACCCATCAGCTCCTGATTTGTACGTCTTCAACCCGTCACCCCATTTCCCAGCTTCCCCAACCCCCTCCCCTCTGGCCATCACCAGATTGTCCACTATATTTGTGAGTCTGGTTTGGATTAGTTTGTTCTTTTTGTTCCTTAAATTCTACATATAAGTGAAGTTGTATGGCATTTATCTTTCTCTGTCTGACTGATTTCACTCAGCGTAATAACCTCTAGGTCCATCCGTGTCGTTGCAAATGGTAGGGTTTCCTTTCTTTAACGGCTGAGGGCCATTCCCTTGTACCCATGAACCACGGCTTCCTCATCCGGCCGTCCGTGGCTGGGCACGAACGTCGCCTCCGTGTCTCGGCTGCTGTAGATTGTGCTGCCGTGAACGCCGGGGCGCACAGTGCCGCGCGTCGTGGTGGGTGGACGTAGTGGACGTTCCTCGGCTCTCGCCGTGGATGTCCCTCCCTCCTCTGGACCTCGCTCGGCTTCAGCCTCGGCTCCGGTCTCGGATCGGCGCGGCCGACGTTGCCGCACCTGGCTCCAGTCTGCACGACGGCCGCCCTCCCCGTCATTCTCCGCCTCTCACCCCTCGTCTTCCTGATCTAGGAAAACTGTTAAGTTTGAAAGGATTTCTTAAAGGAGGCTTTGCACGTTTTCTTCTCTTTGCCCTATGTCTGCTATGTGCGCGTGTGTGTGCATGAGTGTGCATGTGTGTGAGTGCATGTGCATGTGTGTGCACGTGTGCGAGCACATGTGTGTGTGCATGTGCATGCATGCATGTGTGTACATGTGCATGTGTGAGCATTGTGTGTGCATGTGTGCGTGTGCGTATGTGCATGTGTGTGCATGTCCGTGTGTGTGTGTGCATGCACACGTGTGCCTACTCCCTCACTGGCGGGCCCGCAGGTTGCTTACAAGTCACGGGTTTGGTGGGTAATGCCGCAGCGAACATGTGTGTGTGTGCATGTGTGCGTGTGTGCATCCCCGTGTGTGCATGTGTGTGAGCACGTGTGTGTGCATGTGTGCATATGTGCATATGTGTACGTGTGCATGTGTGAGCATTGTGTGTGCATGTGTGGGAGAGCATGTGTGTGCATGTGCATGTGTGTGTGCACGTGTGTGTGCGCATGTCCGTGTGCACATGTGCATGTATTGTGCGTGTGCATGTGTGCATGTGCGTGCATGTGCGTGCATGTGTACATGTGCGTGCATGTGCATGTCCGTGCGCATGTGCATGTGTGTGTGTACATGTGTGTGTGTGCGCATGTCCGTGTGCGTGTGCGTGTGCATGTCTGTGTGTGCGTGTGTGTGTGCACGCACAAACGCGTGTGTCTACTCCCTCACTGGCCGGCCCGCAGGTTGCTTACGAGTCTCGGGCTCGGCGCGTAATGCCGCAGTGACCTTGTGCGCGCAGATGTCTCTGCGAGTTCGTGCTTTCGTTTCATGCAGATAAATACCCAGGAGTCAGGTCGCTGCATCATTGGGTCGTTCTTGGCTAATTTTCGAGGACCCGCCATGCTGTTTTCCACGGTGGGCGCTACAAGTTTATTTAAAGCTGTTCTCATACATCCGCATGATACTGAACGATTTAAAAAATTATAATACACAGTGCTAGATGAGCAGTGTGGAGATAGCGTAGCTGGCAGTCTAGGGTGACAAATGTTGACCTGGCGTCTCCCTGTAGGTAGCAAGAAAAATAACAAGGCCGAAAAGCGATACTTTCGAACCTTAAAAGTCGTCATATCAGCCGCATTCCTGCCTTTGTTTCGTTTTCCTCTTTAACATCGTCTGGCTTCAGCGGGCGTCCAGGTGAGCGGCCGGAGGTCCCGTCCGGAGCGCAGGTCCTTGCGAGTGACGGGCAGTGTCGGCCGCTGGGAGGGCTCAGCCTTCCCGTCCGTCCCTTTCCCTGGAGGCTCAGGTGCGTAACGTTGAGAAACGCAACGGTTTTGTGTGGCACTTGGCGGCACGTGCAGAATTAGACAGCCGTGTGGCAAATCAGAAGGTCCCTGGAAGAATTACCTGGGGGGCGTCTGAGTAAGCCGTGCCATTTCCTCACACAGAGCAACGACAAAAAATATGAGATAAAAAGCTATCCTAAAATATGCAAGGATTGAACGTGGGCGTGCTTTTAGATATTGCAAACCAGCTCTCTTAAAATAGCACACACGCAGGTATAATGGAAGGTCACAGGTTTGACCTTGGGTCCTAGGAAATAATCTATCTGCTTGAAGATCCAATTAAGAATAAGAGAACATTCTGCAAAAGAAGTCTTAAAAACTTACTGCTTTTGACTAATATCCTCGAGATGAATGTGCCCTTTATTTATTTATTTTTTGGGGGGGACCAATTCTCTCATTTCAATTTTTACCGACACGTCTCTTAAACTCAAGGTGCCAATTTATAAAAAAAAAGAAAATGTGAATAAATAGGCATTTGTAAGAAAGGATTACCTTAGGGCCTGGGAAGGTCGGAAAAGATCTACCTACGCTTGGTGCCTTTCAGATGTGGGAATTGGGGAGAATCTGCAAATCCCAAAGCTCCCCCAGGAAAATCATTAACCGAACCACTAATTAAAGCGAGGCTGACCCGGGTCCCGTTTCCGGAAGGCGACATTCTTTCTCACACGGGTCTGCCAGCTCTCTTACACGGAAATGGATTTATGAGCACGTGGCTGTTCATTTGTAGGGTTTCTGAGAGTTTTAGAAATTTATATTTCAAAACCAGAAGTGACCCGGGCGGGACAACAATAGTGTCCTCGTGAAAAGCCCTGGCCAGAGGCACAAGTGAGGACTGGACATCCCCCGCTCAGAGCAACGTAAATTCCGTGTTGTTTGAATCGTCCACCGCGTGGGGAGCCAGAAGGGCTGAAGTCCAGCTCGGATCCTCTCTGTCGCCCTCGTCCACCTGCCTGGCGTAGGTCAGCGCCGGCCAAGACCCTAACTCAAGCGTTTGCATCTCCTAGGACACAGGCCGACTTCACAGCACTGGACGTGGGTCGAAAGACACAGGCTTTTTCATAAAGCTAAACCCACAGGCACCTTCAACTAGACATCAATACAAGAAAAAAAACACAACGAAGCAAAAAACCGAAATAAAACAGAGTTACCATCCCTACGTATGCTTTAAATATTATTAATAATGTGCTTATTTTTACTGTGGTAGATGGGGAATATTTATAATCGGTTAGCAGGCATCGGATATCCACGAATGTGTGTAATGATTCGTACAGTTCCATTGTCCAATACGAGCCTCGTGGCTTTTTTTTTTAAGTATAGATGTGACAATATGAGCCACACTGTTTTCCAATAGGATTTGCCCACCGAATTTCTCCTTCTATTTAATTTGAAATGAGACGATAAATTCCACTGAGTGGAAAATCAATAAAGGGGATCTTCTGCAATTTGAAGAGATTAAGGATTTATCAAAACTACAAAAGCCCTTAAATATAATGGGCTTCTGACCCCATCGGCGAGGCGTGACTGGCAAGAATGATCCGATCTGCGGACAAACGACCTTGTTCTGGACTGCTAAGAAAAGGAATACGGGATAAGGAAGGTTACCACTATGAAATACAGATTTAGAGTAAACGTGTTACAAATTAAAACCAAAATATCCACTCACTCATTCACTCACTCACTCATTCATTCAATGTAACAAATATGTATCAATCACCTGCTAGTCGCATATGGCGATATTGTTACAGAGGTGTGAATCCCACGCATTATTAAGGAAATCGTAGCAAAGCGAGAATTCTTCTGCAGTGGTGGAGAGAATGTTAAAGGCTCGCAGTGTGTATTTTGCTTAATTAGTGGGAGAGTACCCGACGAATGGAACCTTCATCAATTAGCCGTTGATCGCAGTGTTTCGAAAGGACTGCATTTCATCCCAGAGGCAGCAAGAAAACCCAAAAGCAAGAGAAGGCAGATTCCATTGGGCCGTCAGACCCCGCCCCTCCAAACCTGAGGGATGAGGGGCTTGCGAACCAAAGTTCAGCCACTGGACTTTTCATCCTACGGCGGACGCCAGCGTCTCGTTGAACTTGGAAGACTGGCGATTGCGGGCCGAGTGGTGTGGGGGGCGGTCGGGGAGGAGAGAGCCCGGCAGGAAATGCCCGGGGGGTGGCGGAGGCAGCGTGTCTCACGGGAGCCCGCGCCTCCTGAGGAAGCAAGGTCCCTCAGGAGAGGGGGCGCAGGATCTCCAGGGGATCACGGAAAGGCAGGACGAGGGCCACGTGGCAGACGATGAGAGGGAACCAGGAGTTAAAATCTGCAAGGGATGGAAGGCAGAGACCGTGGCGTTGCTAGGTGATTGGAAGACGGATGAGGCCGAGACTTGGGCCCGTGGCTAGGTGATCGCAATGAGGATGCTTGCGAATCGTCTACGCTATCGCGCTCAAGACACGAAATCGGGTGGTTCGAGGTAGGCAGAGGAAAAAGCCAGGGGGCCACTCAGAGGAACAAAGAAGACACATTCCTTCTCACGGCTAGAGAGACTGAGAGACCGAAGAGAAAGCCAGGGCGTCTGTGAGCACCGCACCAAGGCAGAGTGGGGTGCAGCCTGAAGGGTTCCCCCGAGGAACAGGCGGCCGCTCACAGTTTTTGGTAGTCAAAGTCCAGAAAATGTCACCCAACGGGGTTGTGTTTACCTGAATAACAGTTATTGCACACTGGTCATTTGTGGGGCATATGTTTGATTTCCGGAGTTGCCGCAAAGCAAAAGAATCAGAATTTTGTTTCTTCCTGTGATTCTGCATGGCCCCGTCGAAATAAAAACTCTCACGCTCAAGTACTCAATGTCAGCACGCATTCAGGGATATTTCGAGATGTTATTTAATAGCATAACTATTCTGAGAGGGGAGAAGCGACCTCGCTATTATTCGACAGAGGGATAAATAAAAGACCCGTGGTTTGCTGATATACGGGTATATCAGACAGTGGTTATAAATCAACACAGTTACGCACAGGTCCACAATCACGGATTGTACGCACATCTCTACACGGCCGTGTGTCAGAAACAATGCTGGCCGTAACAGGCAACTTCCATAATAATATGTATGGCTGGACATCGCTTATGCAAGATTTTAAAACAACACACATCAACATGTATTCGAGGTTTGACTTTAGACAGGATTATAGACTAATTTACCATTGGAGATCAGTATTTCTTCAAAAGCCCGGAAGATTCGGATGGATGATAGATATCCTCGTCTACATAATACATACACATAAATCCATATTTGCGTATATAGATATATTCTGCCCAGACATGGAGGAGAGAGGGAACCGAATGATAGGCCCATGATATTGACGGTCCCCCGCTGCTGCAGAGAGTCAGGTAGCATTTCCGCGCACACGTAAGTGTCACTGCTAACTACCCCCGCTAAAGTGGCGCTTTTCCATCTTTTAAAGAAATACGTTAATTTATGAATGTCTGTGTCGTTTCATGCTTATCGTATTGATTGTAATAAATTCCCCCAAATCAGGGTGCAAAAATCCAATGTTAAAAATCAGTAATCTGTTCTCGAACAAAGCAACACCTTTTTTTCTTGAATTACTGGGGAAGATTGATGTGTTATTTTAATACCCTTATGGCCTATGAGCATCCACAAATCAATATTATTCTTAAACTATCAGCTATGTTTACCTAATTTGCCATGCCTTAGCCGATCCCTCCCCCAAATCAGTTACTTATCCATCCTAACGAAGGATTTGAGGTTCGCTGAAAGACACCTGGGAATGTTTGCTAGATCCTAGACAACATATATGAAAACAAACTATAGTGAAATGTGTAACTCTAACTTTGGAATCTCCGATACATGTCAGGGAATTTGTTCAACGGGTTTATATTTCTTTGGTGACATATAGTCTCCTGGTGACACACTGGCTCGTAACGTAAAGCCAACCCTTGATAAGAGGTCAAGTTAACGTACTAAACATCTATTTGAAGATTAACGACAACAAGGTAATTAAAAAACGGAATGTCCGCACAGATTCAAAAGCCCTGGAGATTTTTTAAATGAAAAAACACACAAAAAAAGGAGCTGCGCATTTAAAGGTACTTTATAGGTAAGCGATTTTCTAAACCCCATTTCTCTCTCGCCCTATTTTAGTGAAGAAATAAATTCCACCCTTAAAGCTTGAGGTTGTCACAAACATTCTTCAACAGTCCCCACTGGGGACTCCTTAAATGGAGAATTCCAAAAATAGTACTTGAAAATCACATCTTCAAACCCCACAAGCCCCAATTCTCTTAATTGTTTATATTGACCTTGCTTTTCCAAGAAAAATATGCTCCCTTAGTAGAAAGCACGATATAATCTTTCCTTGGCTAAAGAAGACTCAATTAGGTTTAATTTGTTCAATCGGGGTTGATCAAGAGAATATAATTTGTCTCAGCAAAGCGAAGGCATCGTTAAGCTTACTTTTGGTAGACTGATAAAAACGTCACCTTGACTTACACTCGAGGGCAAGGACCGCCAACAACTCACTCTGCCTAAGCGTCCTTAAAAACATAATTACTCCTCTCAGAGTTTCGGCCGCCTCTGAAAGCGGTCTCAAGTAGGATCGACAAATATGTACGGCAGAGCAAGTTGGACTTGGCGATTTTTCAGTGTGTGTAATCAGACAGGCATAGATCACTCGACCCTCTCACAATAAATGAGCAGTTCACGAAGATGCCTCTAATCAATGAACCACTGAAGAACACGGAACTCCGCCTTCTGCAGAGGCACACTCGAAAAATACCGGCTTTCATTTTAATCATCGTGCAGAGCAAAGGAACGCCTTAAAAACATTATACAGACACTGTAGACCTGCTCACGGTCCGCAACGGTCAATGGGAGTCTAATTCACGACCGTGATGAATGCAGTGGATCATCAGAGCATCGTGTACAAAACTTGGAAAGAAAGAAATTGCCGCACGGGCGGTTAGTCATCATGCTCCAAGCGATTGATTATGCAGCACGGGGGTGCAGGGCACGGACGGGGACCCCGCAGGCGATTATTACCGAGTGTGCATTCTTTTGACACACACACTGCGGTGACCAGGAATCGAACAGGGTAAATGGGAGAAGGCGCTTGTCTTGGAAATATCGAGTCGCTACATTGTTACAGATGATGAGGTGGTCATTTAGGGTTCATGCCTTCACTCGGAGATGTACCTTTTAAATACTGGGCTGTGAGCGCCAACTTGAACATTCTAGAAAAAAAGCGACGTGCTTGGAGAATTAAACACTGGCATTCAGTTATTCTTGCTTTGGCACTTGACAGATCATGTGGATTTAATATGAAGGACGCATAATACATCAGGTGGTGGAATCCTAGTTTCAAAAGAAAAGCTTCTTAGGTGAGCGGAATCTTATATTTTAGTAACGCATTCGCTAACGCTTGTCGTCAAGTGTTAAAATACAAATTGTGGAAAACCAACGATTTCTAACGTGTATGACTCATGCGGGAAATAATGAGGCCGCATCCCGTTTAAACATAGTCTAATCGCATAGCCCCGAGGTGCCCTCCCGTGCATCCACCAGAGACGAGGACACCGATGTCACTCGAGGACTCGTACGTGAGTTCGCAAGATTGTTATTCGAAACAGAAAAAAAAAAGCGAACAAACTCTATGTTCAGCAGCCAGCGGACGCACAAACGCCTCTCGTTTCCCCGCACACACAGAGCACAGTACGCGCCGATCGAAGCATCAGGAAATGCGAGGACAGGGGGCCCTTCCGGGAGCTTCTAGAAGGGACAGAGCTGCAGGGACCGCGAGCGGACGTGCGCGTGCTGGCCGCAGGGCGGCCGGGAAACACGTCCGGACACCGACACTGGTTAACGTCGCGATTGCGGCGGTGAGGACGTGAAACACGCTTTACACTTCGGAAAGGCGGGCGTCGCTGTGTGCAAACTGTCCCTGGGCAGCACTCGAAACTCCGTCACTCTTTACACAAAACGTCCATGGCTACCTCCGTGTGTCCTGTGTGTCCAGCATCTACCTGTCATCTGCCGTCCATGTAGCTATGTGTGTATCTATCTATCATCCATCTATCCATCCATTCACCTGTCTACCTACCATCTATCTATCATCTATCTATCTATATCTATCTACCTACCTATCTAATCCACCATCATCTATCTATCATCTATCTGTATCTATCGTCTATCTATCTATGGGCCATCTGTCTATTATCTATCTATCTATCTATCATCTATCTATCTATCTATCTATCACGATCTATCTATCTACCTACCTATCATCTGTCTGTATCTATCATCTATCTATCTATCTATCTATCTATCTATCTATCTATCTATCTATCTACCTACCTACCTACCTACCTACCTATCATCTGTCTGTATCTATCTATCTATCTATCTATCTATCTATCTATCTATCTATCTATCATCTATCTATCTATCATCTATATATGTATCATCTATCTATCTATCTATCTATCATCTATCTATCTATCATCTATATATGTATCATCTATCTATCTATCTATCTATCTATCATCTATCTATCTATCTATCTATCTATCTATCTATCTATCATCTATCTATCTATTATCTATATATGTATCTATCTATCTATCTATCTATCATCTATCTATCTATCATCTATATATGTATCTTCTATCTATCTATCCATCTATCATCTATCTTACCTATCTATCATCTATCACCTATCTATCTATTATCTATCTATCTATCATCCATCTGTCTATCTATCTATCTATCTATCTATCATCTATCTATCTATCATCTATCTATTGATCTATCGATCTATCATCTACCTACCATCTATCATCTGTCTATCTGTCTGTCTATCTGTCTGTCTGTCTATCCGTCCGTCTGTCCATCCGTCCCTCCATCCATCATGTACCTATCATCTATATATCTACCATCTATCTGTGCATCCATTCATCTGTCCACCTATCATCCATCTACCATTTATCAATCTATCATCATCTACTTATCACCGATGACCTAAATGTCACCTGTGATACACAGAAGGGCTCAACTTCACCCCACACCAAATAATTCAGGCAGTTTGCAAGCAAGAGCCTGGGCAGTCTTGACTCCAAACCTTTATCTACTTAAAACGTTCCAGGAAAAAAAAAATACACGAAATCAGCTCTTTGACTTGTCTGTCCTCTGAGTCGTCTCGGTATTCTGGAAACCACTCTTCGTATGATAAACCTAATCACGGCCCGAGGCTCCTCATTACGTGCTCACGACAGCCCGCCGCTCACACGGGAGTTAGCTCCAAGTCGTTGTTCTGTGTTGAGCAGACGTGAGCCCTACGAGGCGACTGCTCATCGGAGTTAGCTCGCTTCTCCTTCCCATTGAGGAAACAGGCTCAAAGACCGAGGAGCATGTCCCACGTCACTCAGCCAGCAGTTGGGACCCAACTGAATCACAGTGCGGTGCCCGCCCCCACGTAAAACGGCACACGCTGCGTAACCCGCACATGCAGCAAATGCATTACACGCCTCCGTTTCACGCTCGGTTCCGCACATTGCCAAGCAAACACTTCCTTCTGCCAGAGGCCATCACCAATAGTTATTTATAACATCACCTCTTGAAAAATGCATCATGTCTCCATCTAAAATATGAAAATGGCCATTAATAATGGATGCTGTGTTATGGTAGAAATTTCATTCCACACGCAGGCTCTGTTGGCCCGGTCTCAAAAAGGAGGGAGGTGCCCCTGCTGCATAATGCAAGCATTTTGCTGGTCACGTCTAAAGATTCTTGGCAGAAAGCCTGGTTTCCACAGGGAGTCTAGGATAGCACCCTTTTTCTCTAATTTTTTGTCTCTCCTCACATTCTGTTCCAGTGTTCTGAATTAAATTGTACAGGAAGACATGAATCCTAGATGTGATTCGTACAGCTGTGTCGTATACACAGATATAGTTTAATAAAAACGCTGTTTAATTATTGCACATGGTTCTGTTTCTTCCCACAAATAGGATTTAAAAGAGCACGAGGATTTAACTGAAAACGGATCAAAACGCAAGTTGATTCTCTGAGGAAAGGCTGAGGAAGGAGGTTCTTACATTTTGATGTGCCCCAAGGTGATTCTCTCTCAAAATCTCCCCAGCCCTCACCTGTTCGCGTTTACCTGAAGCCGAGTTAGTGGTTTTCACTAACGTCCGCTAACAGGCAAATGAATGTCGAATGGGCAAATCCTTCAGTCAGCATCACTGATACTTTGCCGTGAGGTGATCATCACTCACTGATCAGCTGCCGGGTCCCCAAGTACTGGGCACAGGAGACAGGCAGTGAGTTCGGAGACGCCGAGTGACCCCAAAGCACGTAGGACAGGAGATGGGGTGACGCCTGGCTGTGACTCCTTCATGTCAGGTGCCCACATGGGCAACTGTCCTCCACACAGGACCGGCGACGTCTCTCTCCGTGATGCAGACTGAGGCGTGGGCTTGGTCCGTCCTCACCGTCAGATTGGGGTGTGGGGGGGTGGACCGCTGTAGGTAAAGCCACAGATTTCTCCCGAAAAGGATTAAAACCTAAGACCCAGATAAATGAGAAAATGGTTAGAGTAAACGCTGTTTTTTTCCTATCTCCATTAAGTTTTCAAAATAATTTCTCTGCCTCGAATCACATTTCATTGTACGCGACAATGTTTATCTGTAGTCTCCTAACTCTTATTAATAATTAAAAGCAAAAAAATAATAATAACAATAATCGTAGGGTACAATGTAATTGTTGCTTCTCCTTCAAATTCAATACATTTCTGTTGGAGTATAGATTGGCAACTCAATAGAAATTTTAAAAACCTGTTATTGTCTTCTCTAGCCCGTGACCTGGGTACACGTTAACGAACATGCCTTGTCCTGTGTACAGTTTAAATCATTTCACTTGGGGATAATGGGATTTAAGGTGTTTGCAATCACACCCTTTGAGAAAAGAAGACACATTTCAATTTAAAGAAACATGGAAAGAGTGGCAGGCTGTGCGGATAATTGGTGTCCCCGTCCGAAAGGAAACCCCATTTTCTGCCCAGAATGACTCATTTATTGGGCCCGATCCTGGCGCCTCCTTGATCGCAAAGAGAAACGGCCGAACAGCGAAGCCCATCTACAGGCATTTAATTTGCAATCCGAGACAGTGTGCAGTTTGTAAACTGCTCTACGGCCCGGCTCCCTTTCTTGCTGTCCTCAGAGCTTTGAGACGAGGCTGCCTTTAAGGGGCGCTGGGAATTTCACGTGAAAAGCCTGCACTTTGCGGGTTTCGCCCTTGGCGATCCTGAGGTTTTGAGGCAGAGAGCGTCTGATGAGCCCTTTTGTGCACTAAGCAAGTTGTAAACGAACCGCTCTTTCAATCCGGACATCTGGAAATGATCGCAGAGGGAAATGGTTACCAAACGGGAGAGCAGCAGACCTCACGCAACCATTTCTAACCTTCTCAAGACCCTTACTCGACATGACTTCCCCTTCCTCCCAAGGTGCTGTTTCTTCCTGAAAACAGAGACCACGGCTGATGAGGGTGAGCATTAAGTGAGACCCGTGACAAAAAAACTGATACTGTGCCTCAGAGGGCGAGGTGCCATTCTCTTGCCCAGAGCAAGTGATGCTCTCGTAATTCCGAACCTTCATAAATTGGCACCGCAGGAAAGCAAACGCATGTTCATCTGATGTTTGAAATGAAACATTTATTTTTATAAATGGGCGACTATATCCCCCCTTGTTATTAGATACCTCTGAACAGAAAAAATATATATATGTAGATATTGATTAACGTTTATTTTTTTTGGAAGAGCGGAGGCGAGAAGCCCAGTTAGAGATGCTCAGCATGCGGAGAGGGGAGGCTCCTGCTCACGGAACATGAAATACACGTCCCGTGAGCCGGAAGTCGGCCCCAATTCATACCGACGAGAAAGGAGGTCGGCTTGGAAACATGGGTGCTGTATTTCTCAGAGGCTCAAGGAGAGGCGGGGCCCTCCAGCTGCCTGTCACCCTGCCCTGCAGGTGACCACTGCTGAGTCTTTAGCACCTGCACTGCGGGCACCCTCCCCTCACCCCAGACACTTGCTGTCCTTGCCTTAATCCTTGTTTGCAACAGACTGGGAGGGGCCAAGCGCTTGGGCTTTTGCGGACTGGATCCTGCTCTGCTTTGCTAAGGTCCAGGGGTGCGATGGCATCGCTCCGAGGGCCGTGGAGCTGGGCCGGGATACGTCCTGGAACAGTCGTCATTCCGTTGCAGGGCGCGCGTGTGCCTGGGCGCCTCCGGCTTCCGCGGGCTCGGGGCCCTGCTGCAATTAGCGAGTGAGCAGAATGGGGTTCCCGCCGTCGTCGCCCCAACTCGAGCTTCCGGGAAGACAAAGCGGACACCCTTGGGTCGCTGGTCACCTTCACTGGGGCTGCGTTTCCTCCCCTTCTCGGGAGAATCCTGCAGCTTAACTCGTGAGCTCATTTGAGGTTTCAAACTCACGAAAAGCGTGGTGCGACAGATACTGTGCGCCACATTTTTTAAAAATTAAGAAAGTGATCACGACCTGAAAAAGAATAATTCATTCATCCAATAAGTGTCAGGGTGTCGCGTTAGGTGCTGGAGAGTCAAAGGAGGACTCTTGGAGAGAAAGGGGGTTTTTCTGTGACATGGAAGGGCCATTATATCAGGTGTCGTGTTGACTGGACTTGGGACAGGGCCGCAGGTGACGGTGAAACCGAGAGGACAGTTTACGCGCGCCCGGGAGCGGCGCACAGTGTCCGCTGCGTCCGCCGAGCGCGGACCCGGCCGGGGACCGGCGGCGAGTGTCGGCCGAGGGCCGCAGAGAAATCTCGGGCGCGGTGAAATGACCCCCGCAGACTCCGCGCCGAGCGTCAGCAGAGACGCCTGCGTCATTTTGGAGGTGGCCGGCGCGACGGGGCGCGGCGAGCTCGCCAGCGCCGGCCTCTCCGCGGGACCCCGCGATGGGTCGGGGCGCCCCGGAGTGGGGGAGCCGTGCAACCTGGGACGAGGCGCGTCCGCCTGGGCGCATGCACGACGCGCGCACTGCGCTGCGCCCCCCTTGCGGGGTGCGGCGCTGGGCTCCGCGTCCCCGGCGGGGCCCCTGACCTCGGGGACCCTAAAGGAGATTTGGCCCCAGTCCTGGGGGCGGTGGGGGCGTGGAGGGGGGACAGGCACAGTACCGATTGGGATGCGGAACCCCCTTCCCTTTCGTTGGCCCTGTTGTACTCACCACCAGTTCTGGAGGCCGAGCCGGACTCGGTGGGCGCCCAGCCATGCTCGGGGGGCGCTCAGCCAGGTTCAGGGGGCGCTCAGCCAGGTTCAGGGGCACCCAGCCACGTTCGCGGGCGCTCAACCACCTCCGGGGCGCACGCGTCCAGCCGTGGACCGCCCTGGGTGTGTGCGCGCTCGCACGGAACGCGACCCCGGGCGCAGCTGCGCCTGAGCCGCCCGCACCGCGCGCACCTGGGCGGCGTGGCGAGGTCCCCGGCGTGCGCAGCGCCCCTTCCCGGCCAGTGTCTCCCGGAAGAGAAGCGCGACTCTGCACCTCAGGGCTCCCCAAACGGGAAACGGTCCTGAAAACCCGCCTCGGCATCCGCCCTGGGGGTCAGAGCCTTGCGCCGCGTGACGACTGTCCGTTTTATCTCTGCTCTGTCTGTAGGCGCGGCACCTCCTCCCTTTAAAACGTCGCTCCTTTCTGGGTTTTTTTTTTGAGTCTCACCGCAAAATAATCGACCCCTATCATGACTCTTGCATTTTGTCTCCTCCTCTCTTAGTATTGCCAGAGGTTTGCCTCTTTTTCCAGTTTTTTACCCCCAAAGAACAACTCTTGGTTGTGTTGAATTTCTCAATTCTATCTTTATAATAATCTTTTTTGTCTCTTTCTCGTGTTTAATCTTTCCCTTTTTATGCATACGGGTTAGGCTATTGCATTTTTTTTTTTACGTGAACACACTGGATCAACGTTTTTGAGGTTATTTATCAATTTAAATTTCTAGAGATGTCATTCCCTCCATGACCCGATTCTATCTCAACGTTGTACTCTGATAGGCGGCTTGCACATTATTATTTAATTCTAACAATGCTTTCGACGTTCATGGACGATGTCTCCAGGACCCCGTGAGGTGTTAGCTACACAGGTTTCCGTGTTTGACTGAAGATGCGAGAACTCATTATGTACCGGCTCATCATTAATTTATAAATTAATGTCGAGCAGTGTCAACGCTACATGGACGAAGGAGGGAACAGAAACTGTGGTCTGTAGGAAATGTCTCTGACGCCCGTGGAGGGTTTCTGTGGCCCGACCTGTGACGGATTATTGCGACAGTCTCTAAGTGTGCAAGACAAGACACGCATTTCACGGTGGTCTGTGTGGCACACGCACACTCTCCCGGAATGTCTGTGCACACTGCGGCGTGTGCACACTTCCCGAGGCTGCCGAGTTCTGGGGCCTCTTGGGGCAAGCAGGAAGGCCGAGGGTGCCAGGCGTAGAGCGGACGGGGCTGGGCCAGTGCAGGGTGGGGGTGCCCGTCACAGCGGCGGCTCCGTTACGCTGTCCCTGTCCTCTGCCATCGTCGGGAGCTGACGTCGGGGACCGAGGCAGGACCTTCGAGCCACCGCGTCTGGCTCGGAACAGCCGCTGCCCTGGGAAGGCCCGCCTGCCTTGCGGCTGGCCCTGTGTCCTGCGTGGCAGCTTGTCCTGCTGGTATCCGTCCGCCCGCCCAAGTCCCCGTAGCAGGTGGCCCCGGTCGGCCTCTCCCGCGGGCAGCGAGGGGTCCCCCCCGGCCACAGCATCGGGCTCGCTCTGTCGCGAAGGCCGTGAGAAGCCTCCGGCGGAGAGCGGAGCAGCCAAGGTGGTGACGATGCCCGTGGAAGGGTCGGGGAGGGGCCCCAGAGCTCCCGCCGCCCACCGCAGGGCGGGGACGCGGGTGGGGCCCCAGGGTGGCCCACGCTGCCCTGCACGCCCTGCTGCGGCCAGTGTTGAGACCGTCCAACTGTGTCTCCTCACAGCTCTGCAATCAAGGTGTCCCCGGGCCACGCCCCCTGCGGAGGCTCCAGGGGACCGTCCCTCCCGCCTCTCCCAGCCTCCGGGGCCCCGAACATTAAAGCGACCACGTGAGAGGCTCGAGGAACCCAACCGGGCCCTACGGGACCTGCTGCGTTCGCCCTCCTGGGACCACGTGTGTCGGGAGCTGGCTTCGCGGTCAGGAGCTCGTACGGTCATCTCCACCTGAGCATTCTTGACATACTCCAAGCACGCCTTCGCTTCCGAGATCTCGAGACAGAGAAACGGGGACCTTTTATTTATTTTATTTTATTTTTTTTAGGGCGGCGTCCGAGAATTCGAGCACATTCTCTGAGAGAAACACTGTTTGCCTCAGACGCAACTCACGACTACGCTCGTTTTCGTATTTTTTATCATGGAAAGGAAGCCGAAGATCGGTGACCGTAAACTCTGTTCTGAGCGATGGGTTCCGCGTGCACAAGAAACGCACGTGTAAATTCGGGGGGGGAGGGAGTCCCCCTCCCCCCCCGCCCGGCGCTAAACCGTGGCGGTTTGAGCAGTAAAAAGTCAGAAATGTAAACGGCACAGCTGCAAGGTTTTATAAAAGAAACCTCTTTTTTTTAAAAAAAAAAAATTCAAAATCTGTCTTGCTTCTTTTTGGATCCCGTTCTACCACGAGCTGCTGAAATTGAGCCTAAGATTCAGACTTGAAACTCTCTAGATACAGGGTCTTGTTTTAAAATACTGGTAGTGTGTACGGCCAGGCCACCCTGAACATACCTGATCCTGTCTGATCTCAGAAGCTAAGCAGGGTCGGGCCTGGTCAGTACTTGGATGGGAGACCGCCTAGGAAGACCGAGTGCTGTAGGTGTAAAAAAAAATAAACTAAAATAAAATAAAATAAAAAATAAGGGATTGTAAGCTGACAAGTTCCTTGCAACCTATGAGGTCAACCAAGGGCTGCCAGATCTAAAAAGCAAAAAAAATTAAAAATTAAAATACTGGTGGCCACGTTCACAGGACAGCTAATTTACTGATTTTCATTTTTTTTTTGGCACTTCATGGATGTTTTAAAAACATGTTCGAATACTTTTTGTTTTGAATGTTAATTTCTTTCTTTTTTAATATAGTTGTTTGTTTTTCGATTACAGCTGACATTCAGCACTCCGTGGTCTGAGGTGCACAGCAGAGCAGTGAGACATTTATACAGCTTGGGAAATGACACCCCGAGGAGTTGGCCCCCTGAGGAGTCAGCCCCCAAGGACTCTGCCCCCCCCCGAGGAGTCGGCCCCCGAGGAGTCTGCCCCACGGAGGATTCGGTCCCTGGAGGAATCTGCCCCCACAAGGAGTTGGCCCCCCGAGGAGTCAGCCCCCAAGGAGTCTGCCCCCCCCAAGGAGTCGGCCCCCCGAGGAGCCGGCCCCCTGAGGAGTCAGCCCCCCGAGGAGTCAGCCCCCAAGGAGTCTGCCCCCCCGAGGAGCCGGCCCCCTGAGGAGTCAGCCCCCCGAGGAGCCAGCCCCCCAAGGAGTCGGCCCCCACCTGGCACCACGCCCAGGTACTTCGGCGCTAGGTGCACACACCTGGTGCTCGTGCAGGTGCACGTTGTCCGCCAGGCCGGGCCCCCGGGAAGGGCACAGGGTCCTGCTCTTGGCCTTGGCACAGCCCCCTTCCTGCTGATGGAAACGAAACACAACACGGCTTCACACACGGCCGACAGAAAAGAAGGAAAAACGGAATCGGCCGTTATTTATCGGTGGTTTTTTTCCAGCACGTTAGACCCGCCACTCTTGGTTTTAGGGCTGTACTCAAAAATGGGGGAAAACCGACTCCTTAATAAAAAGCCTCTTTCTTATTCGAGGCAAACGCAGGTGGCAGAGGACGTCTCCTTCGTGTGCTTTGCACGGAGCCGGGTGGAGACGTTCAGAGCTGTTTAGGAGGCATCGCCCACTGCTGCAGGGGGACCATCCCGTGGGGACCCGGTGACTAATTATCACGGTGCTCGGTGGTCAGTGAAGCAAGCTCTCGCCCAACTGGACTGAAAGCCCGTGTCCAATGCCATTACCAGCTTGTCCATCACATGCCTCAAAATAGAACACGGAGCTCCCCCGGGGACTGCTTAAAATAGTTATATCTGCATTAATCGTGAATCCCGCTTTACAAACAGCCCACCCCAGGAAAAATTCCACGAGCGAAAAAACAGGCCTCGTATGTGAGGGATCGTAAAACAGAAACAAAAAGTAAATGCCTGCTTCGTGTTTAAATAACCTTCCGTCTAACTGTGACTAGGTGTATCTCACGACAAAAAAAAATAAAGTTATTGTATGTTTAACTAGAACGCTGTACACAGATAAAGGAAGAAACGAATTAGGACATTTCCGCGTGCATCGACAAAGCGTAGGGCGAGAAACTCAAAACATATGAATCGCGGAGTGGCAATTAATTGACTTTGGAGGATCCGACATCATTTAACGAGTCGCCCTAAAGTAAAGCGCGTACCGTCCTGTGATTCCACAGCGGTAGATTTTACTGTCAATGTGGTAAGATGCAGCAGCAGTGGAACAAAAAATGGTTTAAGAGATGAATCTGCGCACACACACGCACGCACGCCAGACGTTAAACGATTTTTTTTTATCGAAAATGGCGCTTTATTTTGACAGCATTTTTCCCCCCTGTAACACTCGCAGTCCACAGACCGAGGAATTACAGGACAGAACCACGCCTCCGACACTTCCAACCTGCTGCGGAATTAATTACACAAGCTGAAGACCCCCTGGACGCTGGCTTGTCTATCCCTCAGTCGCTTTAATCCACGGAGCCCCCCCCCCTTTCCAACCGGAACTCGTTGCGTGGAAATCGAGCGGTAATAATTACTGGTAGATGACGTGCGCTCATTACTGACCCACGAATTGCGTCCTTGCCTTTCTCCCTCCCTTCCTTCCCCTTTTCCTTCCTTCTTCTCTTCCTTCCTTCCTCCCTGCCTGCCTCCCTCCTCCGCTCGCTTCCTTCCTTCTCTGTTATTTCTTCCTTTCTGGACCCTTTGCTTACCTCCCTTCTTCACTGCCACCTGCTACGTAAGACACACACACACACACGCACACACACACACAAAGGGACGACGATTTATAAATACCAGGATGCCTTCTTCCTCGCACCCTCTTGCCTTTGTTGGCGCGCAGATCGTCACGTTTCATCTGTACCTATCATCTTATTGCCTTGATACGATGTATTCTTTTAAGAGAACGTCTTACGTGTTACCATAAACGTGTCTTATACTCTCTGTAACGACTTCAGGACTCACTGTTTCACTCAACGTGTTACAAAGTGTCGTGCGTATAATTAGCCTTCGCTCTGGCTCACTTCCTCTGACCACTATCTACGATTTCATCACCCCGATACATTATGACGGCCACCTGTAATGTGTCTCTAGGTCAATATAGTCCTTTTGACCACTGTGTATTTTGTCGTGTAATTAAGCACTATGCCCAAAGGACAGGATGAGCAGGAAGGCGCCGTGTCGGGATGGCCCCGCGGGCTGCAGAGCAGGCGCAGGTGTGTTCGCGTGGGTCCCGTCAGCCGCGCGCGGCCGGGCCGCGGGGTCTTTCTTCCGAGGCAGCCCCATGGCGTCTCCCGGAGATAAGTAAGGCGGTGACAAGCAAACGAAACAACCGGATACAGAAACAAAGTTGGCAGATGAAGCACAGACTTCGAACAGCGGGCTCAGTGGTAGCTGCAGGGCACGTGGGAGAACGTCTCTCTTTCCCCGGATATCAGAAAGATGGGTAAACATGAGAAAAGTAAGATGGAAAACGACGCGAAGAGATTGTCGCCGATTTTTTTAGTGGATTCCGCTGCGGAAACAGTGACAGGTGTCGAACAGCTTTCGACTTGGACAGGGCTCCCAGGGGCCGCGACACCCGGGAGACGCCGGGGTGCTTCCCGGATGCTTCCGGGCGCCCGTCGCCCCTTAGAACGGACTGACGAGCCGCGAGTTCCCGTCCGACCGCTCGGGCGGCCGCGGGCCCTCGCGCGGCCCGGGGTGCATTTTCCCCAGCGCGGGAAGGAGCGGCTCGCTGTGCGCGGGGGTTAGCCCCGCCCCCACACCCCTCGTCCTACACGGCGTCTGCCCCGGCTCCCGAGCCGACCACGGGAGAAGCCACGGAAGAGGTCGATGACCGCGCAGGGCGCCGCCCGGCTCCGCGGCGTCGTCCCAGTGAGAGGCGAGGACAAGCGACCTTTCTTCCTCCCGGTGGTCGGTCATTTTCCAGGGTTTCCCCCATGGACGTGGACTGCTTCATTAACAGAAAAAAACGTGTTAAGTATTTTTTTTTTAAAAAAAGAAAGAAACAGCCCCTGCACACGTACGATGTCCACGCCGTTTTTGCAGAAAATGAGCCTCAAACCTCTGTCTCGCAAAGGCCGTTTCGAGAAACCGGCCCTTTGGGGGCTCGGGCCGCGGACGCGCAGCCGGCAGGGTGTGACAGTTGCCCACATGTCCCGTTTACTTCCCGTTCAGCGGTGAGCTCGCCGGACGTGGCTGGATAATGAGCGTCCGCGAACCCGGTCTGCGGTGATTTTTCCTGATTTTAGCTCCAGGTGCTGGTCGCTGAGGCCTCCTCGCAGCTCCACGGAGACACTGTCTGAAGGCGCTCGAAAGTTTGTTCGCTGATAACACGCAGCAAAATAAATGAATAAATAAACGAATAAACAAACAGCAAAAACAGAATGGGTGGAGTTGGTAGCGATCAGGACCTTTAAACACAACAACGAAAAAAAATTTCTTCTCACCCGCTGAGCGTCTGCAGGGTTGCGGACGGCGCGTCCAGACTTCTCGGCTCATCTGCTCATTAAATCTCAGCAGGATCCGGACCATAGCGCCCGTGGCTTCGTGGTCCAGAACCCAGACCATGTCAGTCAAGATCTTCATATGCGATATGTAGCTTTGTCTCTGCGGGCAATTGACCGAGTGTCTCTCAACCTTCATGTGTCGCTATAGAAAACAGAAATAAAATGCTAACGGCATTGTAAAAAAAATAAAAACAGAGAGAGAGAGAGAGATGACGGCGTGACTGTAACAGATTCGCCTGACAGATTGGAAACACAATTAGAATGTAGAAATAGAACATGTATCGCTCCACTTGAATAATACATATGTTTGTAGCCGAGAAAGGCGTGGAGAGAAACCGCCCGATTCTCCGGGACGTCACCATCGTCAGTCGAAACTGCGCGGAGCACCGTCACCCAGGGCGCGTCGGGCTCGGCCCCGTCGGGCTTACGCGGGGCACGTCTGTGAGTCTGCAGCTGGGCCACTCCGCCCGGAGGAAGAGGAGCAGGAAGAATGTCGCGGCCGTCACCGAGGCTCCGCACGCGGGGAGCATGGGCGGGGGCAGCCGCAGGGCCACGCGGGGCTGGGTGTCAGGGGACACGTGGCCGAGGGGGGCCGTGTCCACCTGCGGGGCCCGCGGACGGCGTTTCCTGTTTCCCCTGCACCCGATCCGGACGCTGCGCCCTCGGCAGACCTAAGACGCGGAGGAGATACTCAGGCCGGCGCTCCAGGCACAGTGCTCTCCGCGTCTTCAGCCCGACTCAGTGCAAACGCCCACGGACGGATCGAGAGCCGCGTGCGGACGTCAGAGCGGCCGCTCGGCCCGTCGTGACGGGCGGCCTCGGAGGCGCGGCCCTGACCTCGTCCGTTTCTCTCTCGGGCGCTTTGCCGCGGGACGTCCGCACACGCGTGAAACCCCAGGAGGCACAGCACAAACAAACTCGCCTTGGACGCTCCCAGGGCGCCCGAGGATATCTTGTTCCCTCGCACGATCGACGACGTTCCAAGCACACGGATTTCCCGAAAACTAGCTTACGACAAATCGCATCTGAATCAAACGGAAGAGTGAGGGAGGAAAGTCCCTCTGCAAACGACAAAGCTCATTATTCTCTCGCCGAGGCCAGTGGAAACGTGGCCGTGCACGCGGCTCTGTCCACGGCCACCGCCCACCGTCGGCCGCAGTTCTGGGACACCGAGTCGGGGCCTCGCAGCCACCGCCACCCCGCAGCCCGCCGTGCCTCGGACTGTGAGGCCGTCGCCCCCGCCTGGCAGGTGCGCAGGCGTCTGCTGGCCACAGCCCCTGCACGCGGTGGCCTGCTGGTCTGCCCTGCGCACGGCTGTCCCCTGCCCTGCTCTGGGCTTGGGAGAGTGTGCGGTCCTCGCGGGCCTCCCGCACACGCCAGCCTCCGCAGCGCCAGGAGCAGGCGGACGCCTCAGAGAAGCAAGGTGGCCGGCCGTGAGTGAGTGGGGGGCCTCTCCCTCCCAACCGGCGCAAACTCCGTGTTCCACGTGGCCTCGGGCTCCGTCTACGCAGGTACGAGGCGCGAATGTCGGTGGGGGCGGCGTGTGCCCGCCCACACGGCGTCACCCGCGGTGACGGGTGGGTATCCAGGCAGGGCACGCGCCCCGCCCGCCTTCCCTCCTGCAGGGCTGGGCGTAGGGCGGCCAGCACCCGGGGCTCCGTGTTCTTGCTTGGCCGGTCCGGGCCGTGCTGCGTAGCCGGCCCGTTCGCAGCAGCGATGCTGTGTGTCTCGTCCTGGCGGGAAGAGGCTCGTGGCTGCGGCTCGCGCTCACGTCCGCCGGGAAGGGCCTGCAGAGCGCGCCGGGCGGGACTCACCATGCTCCCCGCAGCACGGAAGCCGGCACGTAATTGCCGGCCCCTGAGATGTGCATCGAAGTCACAGATGTGCAGTCGGAATCCTGAGATAAGGCTGCCGCACATCACGGTGGGTCGGACAACTGCGCGCTGTTCGTGATCATGTGGAAAATTAATTAGAATTAGATAATGACGGCTTTTTCCAAACGCTAGGATGTTTCATTTAAAAATCCATTAATGTATGAATAAATAACGATCTTTAATTTAGTCACTGTCGCTTAGCATGTGATTATTTTGAAGGAGCCATAGTTCTCCAATTTTGCACATATCCAAACGGATCCGTGTGATTTCTAAAGAAGCACAGGACCAGTACAGAAAACACAACCATCTTTTTAAATTGCAGCGCCTGAGCTTGCCACCAGAATACATTGCAACACAATTTTTTAAGCCTCATAAAAGCATCGTACGTCAGAGCGTTAATATCAAAAATAAAAAACATAACAAAACAGTGTTGGTGGTGGTAAAACAGATTATAAAACGTTTTCTCGCTCACTTTAATTTTAGTTTGAAACGATGCCCCGTTTAAGGAAGGAAGGGCGTCAGAGGCGGGGGTCTCTGAGGAGTCTGCAGCTCGGACACCTCGGGCAGCTCGCGGTCCGCCCGCTCGGGCCTCGCACGTCACGCGTGAGCCTCGAGGGGTTCGGCATTTTTGCACAGCACCCGCCAGCCTCCGTTTGGAGTCGTGCGTTGGAAGCAAAATAATTTGTTTCTGCAAAGCCCTGTTATTCCTAATGATACGTTGCCCACACACCTCTGCAGAAAATCCTTCCCTCACCTGCCACGGGAAATCTGAAATAATAAACACTTTCCGCATGCGGAGCTGTGTGGTAGTTATGGCTAAATAAAACAGATCAGAGTTTAGTTGGAAATGCTTTCCACTGCCCTGAAATGTTAGTTCGTAAAAGGAACCAGCTCCGTTTCGAGGGCAATGAAGTGTCCGAGGTGATATTTCATGGAGAGCTGGCAGACTCGTTCTGGAACCTTCGATGGGCGTGGTGTACAGGTGACCTTTGCGCAACACAGGTTTGAACTGTGTGCATTGCATTATCCACAGATTTAAAAAAAAATCAATAAACATCTTGGAGAATTCCAGGGCCATTTCCTCACTGCCGTGAGGCCACCGAGCCAATCAGGCATCGTAAAGGCATCCGATGGCCGCTGCCTTATTATCAGTGCACGAATCGCGACGCCTGAAAATAAACGGGAACGTCTTCGCACGTCGTCTTTTCGTTTTCGACGTCTGGTGTTGGGAGCACACACAGCGTCTGCTCTGCAATGTTGGCTCAGGTCCCGACGGGCGATGGCTTCCTCCGCGAGCAGGCGAGGGAGACTTGCCGTACCGAGAAACACAGTCCGGGGAGGTGAGCGGGTCTCCCTCGTGATTCTCTTCACCCCATTTCATTGTTCGTGGCTGACTCTGCCGTCGGGATACAGCATGGAATACATCTAACATTAAAAAAAATAATCTGTGTTAACCGCGTTGTTGACGTCTGGTCGACAGCGGCCTTTAGTAGTTAAGAGTCCAGGGAGTCGAAAGGTGCCCGTGGATGTTTTGACGGGGACGGGGCATCCGTGCCCACAATCCCCACGTCATTCACGGGTCAGCTGGTGGCCGCGAGGACTTAGGATTGGGCAGAATGAGGCCGTGGGGACAGACATCCCTGGGGCCGCAGCGGCTGACTAAGCCGTCACTTGGAAAAACCCAGGGAGGAGGCGGAGTGGGCTCGTGGACTGACCCAGGTGGAGGACCAAAGGCTGCGGCCCCCGCGCGAACAGAGCGAGGCCCGTGTTCGAGGTTCGCCTCGCCCGCCACTCCGAGCCGCAGATTCCGCGCGCGAAGGGACCCCCGTTTCACGGGGGCCGGGACGGACGTTTCCGCGGATGCCCACGCCGCCTTCCGACCCGCCACAGCAGCGTACACGCCGCTCTGCTCGACGAGCAGCGGTCCCGCGACACCGGAAAGGGACACGTCGTCCTCAGACAGAAACGCGTGGGCTCTGTGTGCGTTTCCCTCGCGCGCGTTGGGAGCGAACTCCCCCCGAGAGGCGCGTCCTCACCCCTGCACTTTCTCTGTTCACGTACTCGCCCAGAGAGCCCCTCGTGGGTTTCGCCAGACCGCACATTGAATCGTTTGCATTGTCGCATGCGGCGTCCGACTTGTCGCATGCGGCGTCCGACTCGGCGTATCCGCGAACGACCCGATGGAATGCACGCGGGCTTTGGCGCTCGGTTCTCCTCGGAGGTAAAGTCGGGATGGACTCCGCCGCGGCCAAACCTGAGCCGCCCCACGATCTCCTTCCGAAAACTGTCGGGGTCTCCTCCCCCACCTCCGCGGGCTGCTTCCTGCTCTCCATCCCCGCCGCCGAGCGATGAATGCTCGATTAAGTGGAAAACGTCTGTGAACAGCATATTTCCCTTGTCCAAAGCCTGGCGATTTGCCTAAGCCCGAATGCTAACTTCCCTCTTGATTCAACACAACCCTGGAATTTAAACATCTGATCTTTCTGTTTGCTCATCCACAGAGCAAATCCCCCCATTTCCTTCCATGGATTTTCGACGATCTATAAACGGCCAGAGGACGGAGCTGTACCGGTTTCAGCCTAAGTGGACGCAGTCATTTTCTGCAGGGGATTTGTGCGATTTCAGTGAAACGGCTCATCCAACACCCGGTATTACATTTCCAAAACCACCGTACAATATGTTTTACTCGTTCAACAGAAATCGGGAAACAGGCTTCATGGAAATGAACACTATTCCATTTTTTTTTAAACTTTGCAAGGGGTTCACTGTTTAGAACATTGGGGTTTTCCGATCTTGTACGATATTCATTGTACACAATCACGTGCTCTCAGAATGTGTCAGGTTCTTGCCGCAAACGGGGAGTAACTCCCTCTTTCCTGTTCTAGCCTTGAATTTGACTTTTAAAAATATGAACGGTGATAAATAATAATCTGTGCACAGAGATTTATAAACCCGCCAAGGGTGGGAGGTGAAGGTCAAGGACAAGGACAGACTGCAAGTTTTGCCCGGAATTGGACATTTTTTGCAGGGGATGCAGGTTAGTATCTTGGGCAGAAATGGTGCAAAAAAAAAACAATGCTGAGGATTAGACGGTACCCTCAGCCGGCGTAAATTTTGATTGCGACAAGAGTGTCTTTCTCCTTGGAATAATGTAGAAAGCTGCGAGTGAGAAGCCGCCCGTGTCCTCCCCTTCGGTCAGGGTCCCCGTGTGTGGCCCAACGCTCGGGGTTCGCAACACCTGCCTGTGTCAACGACAGGGACCGGAGTCCGCAGCGGAGAAAACAGGGTTTCTAAGGAAACCTCCATCCCAGAGACACATGTGCATGCATGTTTTATGTATGTAGTATTTATAGTCTAGTACAGAGTATGTAGTATAAATACTACAGTACATACATTTGTATCACACATCGGTTCTGTATAAAGAGTATAATATGTATCTCACATATACATAGTATTTATGTACAGTGTAGCACACATATAAATATACGCTGTGTATATTAAACATACTGCTATATATAAACACCGCTATATACACATTACACCATCCGGTGATACACGTATGATACACATTATGCCACATGTAACATACCCAGCATACACTACGTATATAGTACTCCGCATACTATAGATACTTACATCAGATCTGTGTATACTAACAGTTCCTTCGAGCACTTCGTAAGGACAAAGTCGACGTTAGCAAGTGTCCCCGCCCTAAGCGAATAGCTCCCAACGATCTTTCCACATCCAGCTTATAAAATGCATGGCACCCTTTTGCACGGCTATCGAAGTCCTTGAGGGAAACATTGAAGAATCACGGAACATTCCGGTGCTGATGCGCGCTGTCTGTTTTCATTAGTAACTTGGCGGAATGAGGATCTATATATCCACTGGCGGATTTTAAGCCCAAGGTCACTGCCGGACCTCCACGCGTCTGTGGAAAATGCGACGCGTTCGGGGGGCCCGCCGGGTTCAGGAAAGTTCAGCCGTAGCTAAGTGGAAACCGTGCGCCTCGTTACCGTTTAAATTAGACACAGAAATTGGGCTGAAGTGTTTTCCGGGTATTTGAGCTGCTTTAAACATACGAACTATTTGTAAATCGTGGACCCAATACCAGATCTGTATCCAGAATGTATACAGATGTCTAACAACTTAAGCATAAAAATTTCACAAATAACTCAATTAAAGCAGGGAAAATGAAAACCACCCAAATATCTGAGTATCCTGTGTGGTACAATTTACATAAAACTTCTTTATCTTTTTATATTTATTTTCATTGAAGGAATAGGACCAGTAGCAGGATACATTTTAATTGGAGGCATAACCATGCACGACCCTTTAGTGGAGAGTACGATCGCTGTTTGCGTCTCTGGGTGAATTCTTCGAAAGTGATCCTTGTTGACAAGGGAGTCTGTGTCATAAATGCCACCATGAGACACTCTCTTCTTTTTTTTTTTAGTGTGAAAAAGAAAAATAGAGCTAATAGGATATGTTGTGAGCTGCCTCCACTGTGTTGAGAAGTCCTGGGTTACTTTGCTGCGTGCGTGTTAGATTCGGAAATCAGGCGCATGTTGAGGTGGCCCCGGAAGCGTCCACTTCTCCACGCCCGCGACATCCTTCCCCTCTCATCTGAGCCACGTTCGTGTATGCCGAGCGCCGGAGTCCTGGTCTGTTCCCAAAGGGTCGGCCACGCAGCGGGGCGAGATTTACTTCAGAGGGAGATGCGCGCTGGGATCAGAGTGAGCGCCCCCCGCCCCCGGCCCCCCGCGGTCACAGGCACGGAGGCGCGCACCCCGCTGCGGGTCGCCCTCCGCGCTTGCTCGCGACCCTGTTTACACCCCCCGGGGGCAGCGGCTGGTCGTTCCTATTTTGTTCTGACGCCCGCCCCTGCGAATCCACCAACATGCCCCCTCTGCGCCCCGATCGACAATCCATCCGAATTTCCATCGCGCGCGCCCTCCCGCCGAGCGGAGAGCCTGCGTCTCTCGCCGCGACCGTCACCTTGCCTTTCCCTGCACAATTGCGTCTCGGACAGCCAGGCCGCCTCAGGGACCTCACGTGGCTGTACAGATGTGACTGACTGCACGCGGGGTGAGACACACAGCCGGGCCTGACCCAGAGGCACCCCGGGGTGTGTTCTCCCCTGGAGGACGCGAGGAAAAGAAACCGAGGGCGAGCACGCCCCCCCTCTCGTGGCGCCGAGGAGGCGGGACTTGTCACTTTGCCGACTCTTTCGCCTCGAAAGAGAGAAACTTTCTTCTGCTTGTCACAGAGGAAAGAGGTGCTTCCCGCGTTCGGCCGCGGCAATCACGAGGGACGGGTACATTACCGAGGTCGTTACGGTGTTATCTAAATATGAGTTGGTACGAAAGGATTTGGGCACCGGAGGCAGAATCCCATAAATGGTATGGAATGGTCTAGAATGCTGGAATGGACCGTAAAGTGAAGCCGGACTGCACGGTGCATGTCAGGGTCACACCGATGTCCTTTAGGTTTGAACATGTGAACACGGGATGTAGCATGTTCGTAGTCTGAGCCCGTAGTCCCCTCGTATTAAATAACCCGCTGCGGACATCAAACGGAAAATAATTATAGGGATCACACGACGGTCCCGACCACACGCACCTGGCGGGTTTTATCCAGCCGCCGAACCCACAGAAATGACTTGCAGAAAATCCCTGGGCCCGATCCACAGAATCCGTGTGCGGACGGACTTCGTCTTCGCTGTGTTGTTTGAAATCTTCGGGCCGGATTTCAATAAAAAAGAGAGAACGAGAAGAAAACCCTCTGAACGTCAAGGACTAATGCACCAAACCGCGGTGTAGTCGTTCAATTAAATGCATCGCACGATGCATTTCGGTTTAAGGTGCATTTACAGCGCACTTAGCATGTGACAACTCTACAGGGCGGATCGCGATGCTGTGTGTGTGTGTGTGTGTGTGTGTGTGTTTGCATAGATAGCATTTACGTATTTTTAATATTGAAACTGTCATTAAAATAGTGGAAGTGAATGTTAATAGGTGCCCAAACTCTCCTTCACCCTCCTCCCTGGGGTTAGACATAATGAATAACAAATAAGGAAATGTGTCCAGCAGCGTCTTCGAGATGGGCAGAGGGAAGTGTCGTTGTCTGCCAGACAAGAATGGGATTCGGTATTTAGTGCCCCCTCAAAAGAAGCCAGTCTGCTAGCGCCCTGTAGGCGTTTACAAACTATTCGGTAAGTTTAAGCATCTAAAAACGAGTGCGCACACGTCCGTAGAAGCAAGGCACCCCTTGCCTTTTCCACAGAACCCCAAACGCTCCGCCCGAAAGTCCTCCAAGCCCGTCTGCCGAGCCGCGCGCATCCACCTGCCCGGCCGGAAGTCCAGAGCTGCTCGTCTGTTTTGACCTTTGTTTAAAAATAAATCCCTTCGCCCATCACAAGGTAAAGGCGAGACGCGGGGAGATAATGAGCCAGGCAGTCATTCTGCCCAGGGGAAAAGGAAGAGAGAACTTGGAAAAGCAGCGAGGCGTGAGAGAGCCGTCTCCGACCCGCATGCGGCTCACAGCAGAGTGTCGAATGCTGTCCGTGCTGCACAAAAACAAAAACGAACAAAGCAAAACGCCACAAGCGAGGCTGAGAGCCTGCGAAACGCCACGAACGAGGCTGAGAGCCTGAGAGCAACACCTTTTTGTGGCTGAGGAAGGAATGGCACTTCTCCGGAGTCCGACTTCAGTGACGTCCGGCCTCTGGTCGGCACATCTCACGCCTCCACGTCCGAGGTCCAGAAAAGCCCCGGAATGGTTTGGCGGCCCGGCGATTGCAGCGGGGGGAAGAGCTGTGACTTCAGTCCGCATCGCCCGCCTTCCCATGCTGTGGTCCATCTCCTTGCCCTGAGATGGGGACCCTGAGGGGAACTTCACGCAAGCCTCCCACGGCATGTGCCGAAGGACGTCTACGCAAGAATTTCAGAAAATAGCGTGGAAACCAAAAGAAAAAAAAAAACAGCCCGATGCGATTTGCAATGGCGCCCGCTCTTGGCAGATGCATCCACCTTATCAAATGAATGGAAACAGCGCAATCCGCAGAGACCGGGCTCGAGCGCCCCATATTCAAAGTACCCGCCCTGGGTCGGCCATGTGTCTGCCACGTAAGATGGTCCCAAGAACCTCGGCAAAGTCCTTCGTATCCACGGCGCGGCTTCCCGAGTCATAACCTACGGACGTGTAAATGGGGTTTCCCACCCCCTTCTTGAACGCGCTGTGTCCGAAGCTCACGGATCTCGGTAGGTCTGTCTGGCCGTCAGCCTCGCGCTGCCGCACGGACGCAGAATGAAACCGGGGCGCAGCTAATCGGCGCCCGTGCCCGCCAGGTCGCCTCCCTCCGGGGCGACTCCTCGCAGCGCGGTGCTCAAGGGTTTCTCTCTGCGTGACGATGTCGCGTCGCGTGGCCCCGAGCCCCCCTTTCCCACCTCGATTTTCCTCTCTCCGAGGACACGAAAGGGGAAAATCTCTCCCCTTGGCCCTCGTGTTCTCTGGCCTGTTCTGAAGCTGCTCACGTCCAGGCTTCGGAAGCGTGGCATCTTCCCCCGGGTCTGCCTTCTGTCCCACGCACACCTATTTCTCGCTGGCAGACGTAAGATCGCGTCACCCCGCGCAATAAAAAATATATATATATAATAATAAGGTAAGATAAAACCGTGTCTCTGTCCAGCGTCATGCAGGGGACTTTTTCCAGCTCCTTCCTCGCGGTTTTCTTGCCCCGAAAGCCTGTCCTGTCCTCAGCCCGGAGCCTGCGAACCGGTTCCCAGCTCCTGCTCACGATTCTTCTCGTTCCTTCCTTCCTCGGGGACCCCCCCCCCCCGTCTTCTCGGCTGCGTCACGGCGGCGTGCACACACACACACACACGCACACGCACACGCCTTCGAAACGCGCTTCACGAGTACGGCACCGCGCGCCGCACCGCTGCACCGTGAGGTCTCACGCACGTGGCGGGCGCCGACATCGCACAGCGCGAGACCCCGAAGGGCTCCTCGCCGTGTCCGCGAAACCGGTGTCTCCCCCTCCCTGTGGTCGTCCCAGTGGGATGTCCGCTCTGTTCCCCTGAACTCTGGGGGGCGTGGAAGACGGACGGGGGCACTGAGCACTGCGGATTTTGGGGGGTCGTGGACCCGCATCCCAAGCGGACCTCGTACTGTTTAGTTTTGCAAACTCAGAGCAACAGCCCTAAGGAAAATCAAAGTGGTAATAATAATAACAATAACAATAACAATAATAACAACAATAACAATAATACAACAATAACAATAATAATAACAATAACAACAATGACAATAATAACAACAATAACGATACCAATAATAATAATAACGATAATAATAACGATAATAATAATGATAATAATAATAACAATTACAATAATAACAATAACAATAACACAACAATAACAATAACAACAATAACAATAACAACAATAACAATAACAATAATAACAATAACAATAATAACGATAACAATAATAATAACGATATCAATAATAATAACAATAATAATAATAACAATAACAATGACAATGACAATAATAATAACAATGACAATAATAATAACAATGACAATAATAACAACAATAACAATACCAATAACGATAATAATAACGATAATAATAACGATCATAATAATGATAATAATAACACTTACAATAATAACAATTACAATAATAATAACAATAACAATACCAATAACGATAATAATAACGATAATAATAACGATCATAATAATGATAATAATAACACTTACAATAATAACAATTACAATAATAATAACAATAACAATAATAATAAAAACAACAATAACAATAATATAACAATAACAATAACAATAGTAATAACAATAACAATAATACAATAATAACAATAATAATAATAACAATAATAACGATAACAATAATAATAACGATAACAATAATAATAAGAATAATAATAATAGCAATGACAATAATAACGATAACAATAATAATAACGATATCAATAATAATAACAATAACAATAACAATGACAATAATAATAACAATGACAATAATAACAACAATAACAATACCAATAATAATAATAACAATAATAATAACGATAATAATAATGATAATAATAATAACAATACAATAATAACAATTACAATAATAATAACAATAGCAATAATAATAAAAACAACAATAACAATAATATAACAATAACAATAACAATAATAACAATAACAATAATATAACAATAACAATAACAATAATAACAATAACAATAATAATAACAATAACAATAATAATAACAACAATAACAATAATAACAATAACAATAATAACGATAACAATAATAATAACGATATCAATAATAATAACAACAATAATAATAATAACAATAACAATGACAATAATAATGACAATAATAATAACAATGACAATAATAACAACAATAACAATACCAATAATAATAATAACGATAATAATAACGATAATAATAATGATAATAATAATAACAATTACAATAATAACAATTACAATAATAATAACAGTAGCAATAATAATAAAAACAACAATAACAATAATATAACAATAACAATAACAATAATAATAACAATAACAATAATACAACAATAACAACAATAACAATAACAATAATAACGATAACAATAATAATAAGAATAATAATAATAGCAATGACAATAATAACGATAACAATAATAATAACGATATCAATAATAATAACAATAACAATAATAACAACAACAATGACAATGACAATAATAATAACAATGACAATAATAACAACAATAACAATACCAATAATAATAATAACAATAATAATAACGATAATAATAATGATAATAATAATAACAATTACAATAATAACAATTACAATAATAATAACAATAGCAATAATAATAAAAACAACAATAACAATAATATAACAATAACAATAACAATAATAATAACAATAACAATAATAATAACAGCAATAACAATAATAACAATAACAATAATAACGATAACAATAATAATAACGATATCAATAATAACAATAATAATAATAATAACAATAACAATGACAATAATAATGACAATAATAATAACAATGACAATAATAACAACAATAACAATACCAATAATAATAATAACGATAATAATAACGATAATAATAATGATAATAATAATAACAATTACAATAATAACAATTACAATAATAACAATTACAATAATAATAACAATAGCAATAATAATAAAAACAACAATAACAATAATATAACAATAACAATAACAATAATAATAACAATAACAATAACAATAACAATAATACAACAATAACAACAATAACAATAACAATAATAACGATAACAATAATAATAAGAATAATAATAATAGCAATGACAATAATAATAACAATGACAATAATAACAATAACAACAACAATAATAACAATGACAATAATAGTAATAATAATGTGTGTCCTTTATATGTATTTTAACAAACGCCCCTTTACACGACACGGAAACACAGGCTTAAGCACGGACATGAGCAGGGCGAAGGGCCCCGAGCCGCAGAGGCGCCCGTCCCTGTGCCCCCCGGGGCCGTGTCTGCAGCCCCGAGGCCCCCGCGGGACGCGGCCGCTCACTTCCGACCCGTCGCAGGACGCGTCCCGGTCTGCACGGCCGTCGTCCACACATCGTCCCGTCGCACGTCTGAAGTGCGGGCGGGTCCCCCAGGGCTCGGACGCCTCGCAGGCCGGGCCACGGCTGCGGGGTCGGCGGAGGGGTGACCGGGGTCCGCGAGTGCTCGGCCGCCCCCGGGCGTCTCCGAGGCTTGTCGTGGTCACAGTTCGCCTCACAGCGTGGTCCTGCGTTACCGTAGCCCGTGACGCATGGCCCGTCACTGCAGTGAGAATGTCGCCCGCTGCCAAAAACAATCTGCACGCGGCCCAGCGGGCAAGGCCGGCTTCTCTTCCTCATGGCCCTCGGGGACGGTGCGTCTGGGCTGGACCTCGGCGCCCGGGCTGGTTTCGGGCAGAGTCCCTGGCCCGTGGCCGTGGTGACGGAGGCTGGGGGAGGCCCTGGGCTTCCTCCCGAATGCCAGCTTCGGCGTGGCCCTGAGGCTCCCACATCCCGCAGCCGCCTCGTGTCCAGCACAGCGGCTGGTTCCTCCCTGGCCACGCAGTTCCTTCTCGGTGGCCTTACCCAGGGACAAGCGCTGACCCCCCAGGCAGGACGCAGCGCGCTCACGCAGGCCGGACCCACGCCAGCGCCTCCGCGGCCCGAGGCCCACGCAGCGGCCTCACGCCTCGCTCCAGGGCTCTCTGCAGAAGCGCCGACCGAGCCGACCGCTAACAACCCCCCTCCCCGGCCGCTCACGCGGAAGCAGAAACAGAAATAAACGCAAGCTGGTTTATAACCTCTTTCCTCGCTCCTGGACTGGCCCTTCTGGACTCTCGTCCCCTGTCCATACACGTTCCCCGGGACTTGCAGGCTGAAAAAAAAAGCAAAACAGTGCCGTTATCTCAGTATAAATCTCTCTTCTCCTGGACTCCATCACACAAAGGGCTGTGCGCCCGGAACGAATCTGCATTCCATCGTCGGCCTGGAGACCACCGGGCCCAAAAGCCCGGGGTGCGCAGGACACGTCTCCGCGAGGTCACGTCTCAGTCGAGCTGACAGCTCAGGTGAGGCCGTGACGAGGAAGAAGTCACCGTCGCGTGCCTATTACATGGTCCTCGAGCCTGTTCGGACGGTTTACCGCGGCAGTCACGCGGATGGCCAGACCGCGGCCTTGGCCGAGCGCCCGCACCGCGGTCAGTACTGAGCTGCCTTAAACCAGAGCATCCATCACGTTGAATGAAGAGAAGCCACCCAGAAGTTCCTTAGCTCCGTGGGCTGTGACCGGCGCCCATTTCAAGAAGCTACTGGCGAAGGTTCTTCATTGACTTGTAGGACGTTGAACGCACTTGGAGGAGAAAAGTATAAGCCATGAATGAGTTTGCGGCTTAACCTTTTTTTGACAAGAGACAGGAGCCCGACCTTAACCCATCCTTGAAAGGAACTTGGTGCTTGCTACTAGGATGATCCATTGGCCAGACACAGAGCGTCATTATAACACAGGGAGATCGACAGCCAGAGCTCAGGGGGGTCTGGTCTACCTCCCACACGCAGTAGAAGGACTGAGAATTCCTCAAAGCAGCACCGACAACCACACACACACACACACACGCACACACACACACACACACACACACGCACACGCACACACACACACGCACACGCACGCACCGGGACTGGCCTGCAACCCAAGCTTCGGGATTTCCGTGATCAACTCATGCTTATTTTACCCAGCCTGCACGGCGCGAGGAAAAGCGTCAAACACACTTGAAAAGATGTCAAAACATGCAGGAGGACGTTCGGGATTTGCACCTGCTGCCGTCACTATTTTTTTTTTAATTTATTTGACATTGAGATCGGCAAAGAGAAAGCTGGATTGGAGGCATCTAATTAGCGGTAATTTTCATACACGTGTGTGAGACTCTGTGTGTGCGTGTGTGTAAAAATGTTGTGTGTGTGTGTGTGTGTGTGTGCACGCATACACCCCTCTCTCTGCCGTACGCCACCTTAAGTGAATAATAACGGGACGACTGGTCGTGACTGTTCTGTTACTCCCACTCGCGGTCGCTGGTGTTTACCGCCGCATCCTGAGGAACGAGAACCTTGTCCCGGAGGCGTTTTCTGGGGCTGCTTCCTCGCACCCCCTTGTCCACAGCGTTACGTCTGCCTTATGCAGCGAACACCATTTGAAAGCATTTTACAGTCAGACAGGGGAGGGGGGTCACCGCGGCGATTTTCCTGATGGAATGCTTTAAGCCGGGTTTTTTAAGGATGGATTAATCCATCCGAATCACATAAAAGCCAACAGGACGTAGACATTTGTAAGAGTACGGACGTTAGAATTTCTATCTCGGGCCGGCTCTTTCTAACCTAGGGACCGGGAGGGGTTGATGGATTTCAGAAGGGCCTTTTGTTAATGGACTACGTCTACGGCGGCCGCCACCACTTTAGATTCCGCTCGGCAGAAAGGGAAGAACATTCCGGAGTCAACAGCACTCTCCCTCCAAGCGGGATGGCGCTTCCAGAAAGGAAGGGAGGCCGCGGGCCCGTGCAACGGGGCGCACAGTCAAACGAGCGTTTGGCGGAACCGGGCGCGGAGGAGTTTCGGTAAAAACACGTAACTTTGTCTCCCTCATCCCTGCCTCCCCTCGCAGGCTGCCCAAATTATGCGGCTGATGTGGAACACCATATTATGCAAAAATAGCGAAGCAGGAAAGAATTGACTCGCGTATGTTTATTAGTGCACGAGATGCATTTTCGCAGCTACTTACTGTTTTTTATGCAGGAAATAGATACAAATCCCTGGATTATTTTTACTTCCACTGAAATAGAGTTTATAAAATTATTGTTTCTATTCCAGTGGAATGTGTGTATACACACACATATACGTGTATGATGCACATGTATGTACATGTTCGCTTCTCCGAGACGTAGCATGCATGCATGCATATTGATGTGAAATGGAATCTGTTCAATTATGCACTGTGCGGGCATGTGTGTCTGAAATGAAAAGTCAGAGACACACACCACATTCGGCTGTCACAGATATACCAATAACCGTGACCTTTGGTGTACAACATGTCAACCGTAACATTTCATATCTCTAAACAAGATTTGAAGGGTTAACATCCACCTTTCATGAAGCATGACCAATAATGTCTAAAATTTGTTAAAAACTCATTTTTTTTTAATTTGACATGTTCAGATCTAAGGATTTGAATGTGCATGAGTCTTTATAACAATAAAGATGCTTGGTTCTCTTTACCAGTTCCACAGAGCATGTGACAAACCGAGTTTCAAAGGCTGGAGGCACGTCACCATTTGTTCAGATATTTTGGCCACCTGGGAGCTCTCGTGTTAAGTCTGCACCATAAATTACACGTTAATACCAGACAGTGCATTTACCTCTAATGCTATGAGGAAGAACAGAGGTCGATGGATTTTTACCAGAATCATTGGTGGCATAATTATCATCACCACCATCACCATCAACATGATCATCATCACCATCGCCATGACCATGATCACCACCATCATCATCACCATCACCATCACCATCATCTTCATCATCACTACCATCACCAGCATCATTATCACCATCATCACCACCATCACCATCACCATGACCATCATCACCATCATCATCATCATCACCATCATCACCATCATCATCACCATCACCGTCATCACCACCATCATCATCACCATCATCACCATCATCAAAACCATCATGATCATCATCACCATCATCACCACCATCATCATCATCACCATGACCATCATCATCACCATCATCACCACCATCATCACCACCATCATCATCATCACCACCATCACCATCATCAAAACCATCATGATCATCATCACCATCATCACCACCATCACCATCACCATCATCATCACCATCATCACCACCATCATCATCATCACCGTCACCATCATCATCACCATCATCACCACCATCATCATCATCACCATCATCATCATCACCACCATCACCATCACCACCATCACCGTCACCGTCTCTCGGCCTCGTCTCTTCCTCTCGCACAGCCAACCCCCCTTCTCTCTCTGTTGCCATGTGCTCACTGTACAGCCCTTTCTTAAGTCTCAGTTTAATCTGGATTTGACATGGTCAAGGCACAGGAGGCACATTTTCCGAGCTTTCTGATTTCCTTAATTTTCAAACCCACTGAACAGCAAACAATGACTGATTTCGTTCCACCTTCCAGGAATATCTTTCTCCTCCCACGAACATTCTGCAGCCATCGTCATTCTGGGCATCGTCGGAGGAAATGCTATTATTCCGTGAAATGCATAGTTTCTTTTCCCCATGCCCTACCTAAAAGTATGCTTCCCTTCTCCTTGTTCCTTTAGTATCATACTCTATCTCGAAGGACTCTCCTAATTATAGATAAAAAGAATAAGGAAATGCTCCTTTAGCATCCATTCCGATAAGATCATTCCTGTCGAATGAAGATTATTTGTTTTTCTTAATTGAAAGTGGAAGTCATATAAAAGCCATTATACCTGTTGCCTTTGAAGCTTGCAAAATGAACAATACCATTTATCTCAATATGCCTTTTAATAGAGCTATTTATGAGCACGTCATTCTCGCCTGCTTGGTCATGAATTTCGGAGACGAGCGACGATTTTTATTCATTTTTTTTCTGGCAATCTCTGGCATAACTCAGTCGTAGGCACTTAATACACGTGGCATCCAATTTCCTTCCTTTCCAGCCGCACGTTCCCTTATCTGAGAAAGTATCGACTGTGTCGATCAAACGCCTTTCTTCTCTCATGTCTCTACGCCACGGGCAAATCTTCACCCATTGCCTCCCACGTAAGAATGGCGCGTATGAGTATCTCGCGTTGAGAGTGACCTTTTTTTGGTGCAGCCTGATTAAGCCAGACTGTCACGGATGTGTGTCATTCGAAATGGCCGTCACCACGGAACGAAGCTCCCAGGGGCCGGTGAGATGCACCGTGGCACTCGAGGACCCGTAAGGAAGTTCAGATGGCGGTGCATCTGGGCGCTGTAAACCCTCCGTGGTCCGGCGCGGCCAGATCGGTGCTGAGTGTGGATCTACTCTGTGCAGTCGGGCTTCGCCTATTTTTCGTTTGTTTGTTTGAAAATACGGTAGCGTTTATGAGAAGGTGTGTGCGCCTACTGGTTATGCTGCAGACAGCAGAATCCTGAACACAGTGATTATGGCTCGTCGGCCTTTTCAGCCACATGGACTTCTGCAGACGTGGGTCAGGAGTCGCCTGCTTTCATCTGAGGGTTAGATGGTAAAAAAACTCACATATTTTTAGCAAAAACATCCCCCCTATGTCGCACGGACACACGTACATTTTAAAACGTTCGCCGTGTTTCTGAGATTCTAATGTAACTGGGAAACATGTGTTTTCATTTGCTCCAATGGGCAACGTCGTTGGGCCACGATCTCTGTTTTAGATAGTGATGTTGACCTATGTGTAACCTGGACATTGTTGCCAGGGTGATGAAGAATTTGTCGTCATATCATTAGCGACATGAGGAATGACGTTCTGCAGTATTACTGCTGTTACGTAACCGTGACCTTCGGAAAAAATGTTAGGAACTTAGCATATGAATGAACCCGGCCCATAAGCCTAAAAGTTATAAAGTCATTGCCGGATCGTTATGCAAAATAATGATCTCTTAAGAGCGTTATGTTTGGCAGGCTTTTGATAACAGCTGCTGTGTTCTGTTTTGTTGTTTTTATTTTAATCTTAGAATTTCGTCATTAAGATAGTATCGATTTGGACAGGTTTAGACATCTCAAAGAAAATACTACTTCAGTTTCTTTATCGAAAGAAAGCACAACTTGGATAAAAGACATTATAGCTATAAAAATCTCAGGAGTTGGGCAGAATTAAACAACAGCCGTGTATGCCAATGACAAACTTTTTCTGCTCAGAGGTTTGGGAGCAAAGGAGTAGCAACAACTCTGATTAGTACAACTAATGTAAATGATTAAATAAAGGCGCCTCTTGAGGGAATTCTAAAACTATTCACTTTTTCTGCCAAGAATAATTTTAAAAAAGAGCGCTAAGGGAAAACGTCTGAGATATTGTCTATGGTTTGCGGGTAAAAAGAATAAATTTGACACCTCTCGTTTCTATGAGTTGGTCCAATGGGAAGAGTATTTTAGATAGTGATGTTGACCTATGTGTAACCTGGACATTGTTGCCAGGGTGATGAAGAATTTGTTGTCATATCATTAGCGACGTGAGGAATGACGTTCTGCAGTATTACCGGTGTTCGTAACTGTGACCAACTTGGGTTACGGAAAGGCACCAGAGCTTAAGGCCTTGAAATGGGGGTGATCCCAGAACGGGCAAAGAGGTCGCCTCTTTACATGGTAGATTTTGGACACAATATGAACAATTAATGTTCCAGATACATGTTCTCCCTCTGAGAGTAAATTCATCCAATTCAATCCATAAAATATTCACAAATTCCATTTATGAGGATGATATTGCATTTTATATGGAAAAATGTGTAAAAATAACTACAGCTCCATTAAAAAAAATAGCTGTGAGACACAATTGGCCCTGCCTGACATTTAAAAAGTAAGGTAGTGTGATGATTTTTGAAATAGTGTGCTTTTATTTATAATGGGCAAACGAATAATTGGAATAGAAGGGAACGTCTATAGCTAGACTCAAATACGTACGACAAGTACGTAAAAATTACTGGGCAAAGATTTATGAGTAATAAGAAATGAGAGAGAGTGACCTTCTCTGAGTATGGCCCGTTTGTATATTTTTGACTTTTAATACTGTAGTAAGCCTCACATACTCAGAAATAGGCATATAACCAACAGGATAGAGAGGGAAATAAAAACAAAAGGTAACACGACAAGCAAAATGACCCCGATCGAATCCGATTTCATAGGCAGAGCATCTGAGATTTGGGATAGATCTGGCTATACGATGTCAAGGGCAAGGGCCCAGAAGAAAGGACATCTTAGAACATCCCCGCCAGCAATGGCCGGACCCCTGATCAGACCTCGGTGCCGAAGCACTGTTCACCACCAACGCGGGCGGGGGACAAATAATGGCTGCTCTCAGGGCGGGGGCCGCCAAAGGACGTAGTTAGTCCCCCCCCCAAAAAAAAATCGCATGCCACAGAGTAAGAAATTTCTCAGACACTCCAAGACCATCGACGACTTGCAGAGACGCTGACCGAATCCGAAATGCTGTGACGGCCAAATAAATAACGACCTATCGTTCCGGAATGAGTGAATGAATGAATGGATGAATGAATGAATGGGAAGGGGTAAGAGCCTGGTGAGAAGAGCCGCGTTCACCCCGCCGCAAGGTGCATCTGAATCACAGAGGGAAAATGGAACTGTCAGAGCCACCCGCACAAGTCCTTGAAGCAGGCGACCGAAATAAATGCCGGCGGTAATGGGATGAACAGATGCCAGGGACCTGTGCTCGCTGATCCAGCGTGCTGGGGGGAAAAAAAATATGAAAACGTCACTTTCGTGGTATCCCTGCCAAAAACGCATAGTCTCGTCTGTCTGATCGCGAAACACCAGGCAGGTCCAAAGCAAGGGGCCTTCTAAAAATAAGCAAACGGAGTAGCATCGAGAGGGACGAAGAAAAGTCAGCAATCTGCCCAGATCGAAGGAGGTTGTAGCGACGTGACAACTAGTTATGAGGTGGGTGCCCGTTGGGAGAGAGGCTCCTCTTCAGGGTTTTTCCTGTAAAGGAAATTAGTGGGGCAACTGGCAAAGTTTGCGTAAGGCGTGGAGATTACATAACCACCTAGAAACTCAGTTACTTTCCTGATTTTGATCATTGTCCTAATGATAAGTAGGGGAATGTCCTTTTTTTTTAATTACATACTAAAGTATTTAAGGATAAAAGGGGATTCCATCTGCAATTTTCTGACAGTTATTAAATAAAATTATAGACACACACACACTTACAGGAAAAGACATAACTTTGAAAAGAGAGTTAATACCCTCCGTTTCCCTCTTACCATTTCTCTCTCTGTCTCTGTCTCTCTGTCTGTCTCTCTCTCGCTGTCTCTCTGTCTCTCAATGGTGAGTCTTGAGAGAGAAAATAGTCCAGAGAGAAAGCAAGAAGTGAGTGTGCGCGTGTCTAGTATAATACTTACACGTCAAATTTAATGGGTGTTTACCTAGACAGGTGCAAATGTATGTTTATTATGTACATATCTATGTGTAGTGTAAAATAATTTCCCCGAATTACAGAAATTTGGGAATGTAAAAAGACAAATGGTTCAACCAATGCCGAGGACAATGAAAACGAAGTCCTACTTTCTGGTTAAACTGTGAAATCTTCTGGAAAGAAGAGATCTAAGATTTTATATCAGAGGATCTAACAGTCCTTGACACTCAGAAGGGTGTTTGGTCAGCAGCAAGGTTTCGATGACGTAGGAATACATTTCCATCTCTATGAATCCAGCTAAAACATTTAAATGAATAATATTTACATAATATTTGGAAATGCTTTCATTGAGCTAGAACTTTTTTTGGAATTCAGCCAACCATGAAGCCCAAAAGACTTAATTACATTGCAGAGACTTGAAAATGTAAAAGTGTCATTATAAATGCAAAATATTGGAAAGAAGTAGAGATGTACTAATTCTTTCCATATTTTATGGAAAATAAAAAGTCATCAGAAAGAGAGTCTGATGCACCTAAACCATTTAGGATTACCTGTTAACATTGAAATGTTAATGACCAAAAAAGTCTTTAAAATGTTTAATTAAGTCTGCCTTCGGAGACTGGGACACATTTTGGATTTTTTTCTTAAACAAGAATATATTAATGAGTTTCCAGGGGTGTTCGAATAATAAACATCTCCTGATTTGAAGCAACATGGGATATGAATAAATTAGGCTTCCACAAGCGCAGTGCTTATGGCCTAAAAACTCCTGTGTTTAATTGGAAAGCAGGGGCCTCTGCCGAAGTCAGACCCGACGACGGCCATTCACAATGCCGACTGCAGTAGATAAACCTCTGTTAGCCAAGTGGCAGGTGACCCGCCCTTGCTGGCCCCAGTGTGGGAGCCTGTGACATCTGGCCCCCGCTGACCTCAGTGGTGAGGGTCGAAGGACTTCACACGGACAATCGGCTGGACAGGAACACGGCCCACAATCGGCCGCCGTTACTGCCATCGATTGGGAGTTACCGAGTAGGAAAAGGGATTAAACCGTACGGCGGTGACTTTGGTTTCTAGATGGGAGAGGGACCTTGAAGAAGAGATGTGATTCAGGGAAGGTTTGAGGCTTAAAGCACATTCGTAGCGACGGCGAAATATAAAGAAATCGATCGATAATCAATCGATCAAAATCGATCTATCGAAGCCACGCTAACGGATCGGACGATTTTAGAGCCGTTGTTCTCAACTCCCCAGGGTCTTTCATATTCACGACACTCCTGAACCTTTGTTTATGTGAATTTCACCCATTATTGTAGAAATTAAAACTGATTAGCGCACTTATTAATTATTTTAAAAATCGCAGTCACGACGTTAACAGCACATTTTAACGGAAACAACTGCATTTCCCAAGACGAAAAGGATTACTGAGAACATAATGGCACGCTTTTATATTTTCCCAAACCTTTTAAACGTCTGGCTTCATCGCAGACGCACGGATTCTCATTTCCTCTGCCTCTGATCTGCTGCGGCTTGTCGTCTGGCCGACGGATGGACGTCCGTCCTCTCGAGGACGAGTATGTTAACATTAATAGCCTCTGCGGGGAGGTGTGACCTGCCGCGACCCCAGACCCAGCGCGCGCCAGTCCTAACGCCCGGCTCCCGCGTGCAACCGGAATCATCGTCACCGCCCTCTGTTCTCCGCGTCGCGGGTTAAAATCGCTCCTCGGCCGCATCCGTTACCCGGCGCGTGTGGAAGGCGTCTTGTATCTAGATGTCATTTCTCAAATTCTTCACGTCGTTCTCATGGGGAGAAGCGGGTCCCCTGAGTTTGGCAAGTGCGGTTACTACGATACCCAAAAGCCACGCATCTCACGGGTCACCGCGGATCCGGCGAGAGACGGTGTTTAACTGTCGGGCCACCGCGTGGCTCACGGCGCCGGATGCGAGCCCTGCGAATGTCATCTTCCTCCGCGACGTCCGCGGCTGGCGGGTTTCCTCGAAGCGACGCGTGGGACTCTTTCGTCGTCGGGACGATAACTTGCCGGACGCTCGCATCGTTAAGAGCCGCAGTGGGTCTCTCGTTTCGTTCGTTTCGGGAAACGGTGGTTTTCACTTCAGTAAGCAGATGTGTGCGCAAGGATCGAGATGTGACACAGTGAACAATTTTGTTTCACGAAGGACAGTGTTGAGCGAAACGTTTTTTTTAAGTGTTAGCGTGTGATAGTGAAGGTGTCATAGTGACCAGTGTGGTTCGTGCAGGAAGGAGGGAGGGAGGGAGGAAGGGAAGGAAGGAAGGAAGGAAGGAAGGAAGGAAGGAAGGAAGGAAGGAAGGAAAAAGGAAGGAAGGAAGGAAGGAAGGAAGAGGAAGGAAGGAAGGAAGCAGGGAAGAGGTAGAGAGTCAGGGCTCGTGAGGGAGCGAAGGGATGGTAGTAGGAGAATGAAGGAAGTAAAGAAAGAAAGAAGAAAGACCGGACGAGAGAGAGAAAGAGTACAGCTGGAACAGAGAGAGAAGAAAGAAAGAAAGAAAAAGAAAGAACAGCAAGACACAGAAACGACAGACATCGAAAGCAGCAAACGAAGCTTAAGGACAGAAGGAAGGAAGGAAGGAAGGAAGGAAGGAGGAGAAAGGAAGGAAGGAAGGAAGGAAGGTATTCATTCATCCTTTTCTTCAAAAATGAAAAGGGAAAAAAAAATCATGAATTACCGGGCATAACGCTCCGTTTGGCAGATGAGGAAGGAAGTGGACGGAGCTTTCGAGGGCCCGAGGCGATGCCGCGCGTGGGGGGTGTCCTCTTCGCCCCTTCTTCCGGACATCCCTGCTTGGCGCGCAAAGCCGGGGCGCGCTGAACCTCGCCTTGTCCTGCCCAGTGCCTCTTCAGTTTCGGTCACGTCCCCTGAAGCACGTCGCAGAGGAAGCAGGTGCTTCAAGAATCGGGCTCAACCGGGTTGGCACGGTGCAACCCCGAGCTCCCGGCCTGCTCTCCCGGCCCCCTGCGAGGCTGGGCCGGGCTTCCGTTCGTCACCACGAGGGGACAGAGGAGGCCCCCGGCAAGCACGTGTGGCCCAAACCCTGTTTTTTTAGAGGATGGATTATAGGAAAAAATTTTAGTGTGGATATCGAGATGGTGTTTGGAATGCTAACGTTGCAACTTTGGGATTTAAGCCCTTGAGAGTGAGGTAAGGGGCTTACGTGCTGAGAACTCGCGATAATTTTTTAAATTCCTGCTTGGGATTTCGCAGGCGTGCCTGTCCTCGAAGCCATCTGCCCACCAGGCCCTCTCGGGATCTGTGGGTGCAGGGCTGGGGCTCGGCGGAGGGACATCGTAACTCAGCACACACGTGCGACTGCTGTTCATCGCGCGATGAGCCTGTCACATACGGAGCACCCTTTGAGACCCAGTGTCCTTGACCTTGAGTCCTGTGACCTTTGCCATTATCTCTACACATCTCACTGGTTGCCCAGAGCTATGTCCACCCTTTGTCCGTGGAAAGAAAACATTCAAACGCTGATTTTTTACAGATTATCCGAAAGCTCCATGAAAAACAGAGCGAACAATTAGTTATCATTTGCATTCTGCGTGGGTAATTTTCTAGTTCATCAATCTTGTCATTTCTAATTTATATATTACGGGGATAATGAGGCCAAGTAAATTAAAAAGTGTGAGGACGTGCGTAGCTCCTCATCCATATAAATAAACACGATTCACGGTGCAAAACGAAACGGAACGGATGGCAGCAAGCCATCGTTTCGCGTTAGCGGGTGCGCGTCAACAGGGCGAGGTGCCCCCACGTGGGGTCGCACGGAGAGCACGCGTGTGCGTCTCAGGGCGAGCCCCGATTCGAACGTCCGTCTGCCGTTATTAGCGGTGTCTTCAAAGTGAACCTCGATGCCTGTTATCTGCCGTGACACACAAGCTCACGTCAATGGCAAACACGGAAACAGGATATTTACAAAAAATCATAGGGAGTCGACATCTAATACGACGTCCGTCAGAGGTTTAATAAGACGCTGCACAGGCGTGCGATTGTGTGATTCAGCTCGAGTCGGCCCCCCGTTCAGACATCGAAGGTGGGGAAATCAGACAGCGTGGCAGACGTCGTTGGTAGAGAACGGAAAATCTCTGGGAAGCAGACACGAGTCGCGTGTCCAGCGGTGAGCCGAGTGTGTCATAACCGCGGCGTCCCGCGCCGCTTTGCCGTGTTTCGGTGTTTTGGTCCGTGTGGGGCGCGCCTGGCTCTCACACATGTCGGTTTGCACACGGGGTGGTGGTCTGTCCACCGTAAAAAATGCACGTGTGACTTCTCCACACGTCGAGGGGCGTCTTACTCACGGGTCCTCGCGCCGGAAGTCATTCTACTCTCACGAGGCTGTGGGCGTCTGTTTCGTGGTCCGCTCTGTTAACATAGTGTGACGAATCTCACCTCGGTTTTCCACGTATCCGGTGAACCTGGGCTCTAAAAACCAGAACTCATAAAACGGTATCAAAAAGCCTCTTTCTAACCGAACACACATATTGCCAAGCGCCCAGCAGATCTGTCGCCGAAGCCCCAGAAGGGAAATCTGAATCCGCTGGTCGAACGGCTCCCGGAAGACGCCGAGGCCCGGCCTGGCCCCCGGGGGTCATCGTGCCCTGGCTTCCTTCACATCCTGGCTTCCTTCTGCACCCTTGGGAGCCTAACTCCTAGTCCTGTTTGATCGAGCCCGTGTGGTTCCCGCCTCCTGGATGGAAGTCGTGGCGGTCCGGTTGGCTCCTGCCACTGTGTGTCGGGTCCCCTAAGATGAGGGTCACGATCTGGGGAGCTTCTCTCTGTTAGGGAAAGGCTGGCCCTGTTTGCCTTGCGCTCACGCAAAAGCAATTTGAATGCAAAAGACGCACAGAAGAGAGCTCGCTCTCGCTCTCGCTGGGGCTTTGTGTTCACAGGCGATTACTCTCCTTCCTAAGTGGCTGCGACTGCTCTTTGATCAGCTGGATGACTTCTCCTCGACATGCGCTTAAAATGCGGCGGTGACCTTCTCCTCAATTATGGCAGGTCGGCTCCTCTGTGCCCACAACGCAGCCAGCCCCGAAGAAGGCAGGAGGAAGCGTCTCGACACAAGCTGATCGGCGTGGAGAACACTCAGTCCTCTCTGTGTCTGTCTGTCTGTCCATCTCTGCCTCTGTCTATCTGTCTCTCTCTCTCCCTTCCTCTCTCCCTCTCTCTATCTCTCTCAGTATCTGTATGTATAGATGGTTGGTGATTGGATGGATGGATGGATGGATGAATTGCTAGACGGATGGATGGACGGATGGACGGATGGACGGATGGATGATGGATGGGTAGAGGGATGTATGATGGATGGATGGATGGATGGATGGATGGATGGATGGATGAATTGGTAGACGGACGGATGGATGGATGGACAGATGGATGGATGGACGGATGGACGGATGGATGGACGGATGGACGGATGGATGGATGGATGGATGGATGGATGGATGGATGGATGGATGAATTGGTAGATGGACGGATGGACGGATGGACAGATGGATGGATGGACGGATGGATGGATGAATTGCTAGACGGATGGATGGACGGATGGACGGATGGATGGATGGATGAATTGGTAGACGGACGGATGGACGGATGGACAGATGGACGGATAGAGGGGTGGGTGAGGGGTGGATGGATAAGTGTGGGATTACATTTCACCTCTCAGAGGCTGACTCGCTCCGTGCAGATGACACACATTACGACTGAGAACCAGCGTGACCGTCACACTCGAGCGGGCTTATCAGTGCCTGAGTCCCAGCGGTGCGGGAGACCGGGAGACACACAGCGAGAATTGCTGTGACCTTGAGCAAGCCCCACGTGGCCCGGAGGTGGCAGATCCTCTGGTGTAAATGGAGGGTGTGTGTGTGTGTGTGTGTGTGTGTGTGTGTGTGTGGAGCGAAGCGTCTCGGGACCCCGAGTGTGCGTCTCGGGCTCGCTCGTTGAGCTGGGGCGCGCGGGGTTCGTGCACGTCAAAGCTTCAGACTCGGCAGTGGACCAAGGCTAGTGTCCTCGGGCTGTACATGCATGTGGTTCTCTAGAAACTGTAAAAAATTAAACGGAGACTCCCGGCGTGGTGGGACGGTAACTCCACGACATCGGCCACCGAGCTTTGGCAGCCCGCGATAAGTCGGGGCGCCCCAGGGAGGTCGCTGCTGCAGCCCCGGGGTGCTCCCAGCCCTGCTAAAACCCCCTCCCTGCTAATGACACCCATTGTCTCTAATCCCACTCGATAATAGCCATCTCCTTTTGCCTAATTAATGTGAGCTGTGCACACAATAGCAGAAAGAAAATCTTTGGTTAAGGAAGCTGCTTTTAATTAGAGCTTTTCAGATAGAGGCAAAAAAAAAAAACAAAGAACCCACAAGTATTGTGCTGAGAACCCTCGGGCGGGACTCGAGAAACCGCCTGTCATCCAAAATGCAAGCTGGAGCCACTCTGCAAGGAGGAACCCCTAGGCGCAAATCCCTTTAATGCCCCCCATGGTGTGAGGACAGTAACCTGCTCACTGATCTCTGCGGCGCTGTTCGAATTATTGGTTGTTACCGTAAGTGGGTCAAAATAATGTCGAACACGCCCATTTCCCCATCTAAAATTCTCACAACATTTCATTGTTATCTCACAAAACCATTGATAAAATCATATAACATAATAATAATAATAATATATATATGTATGAAGATGCTTTAGAAAGTGCTTACTATTTTTAAAAACTAACCAGTGTACCAAGATCTTAGGTCCTTCTGAGAAGATGGTTAAATGCCTCGCCGGGGCAGCGAGTGGAAAAGGGTTCGAAGGAAAGGGGTTGACATTTCTATTTGTTGGTCCCTCAGCGCACAGCTACCGTGTTTGGGACAGTATCCCCTTTTACCCTTCAGGGCTCCTGATCGTGACGGAAGCCCAAGAGAGGCAAATGGGTTGGTAAATGAACGTCATTAATTAAATGCAAGGGGACATTAAAGGGTCATTGGACAGGTGGCTTTGGTCTTCATCACACCTGCAGCCGATAAGTCTTCATATCGTCGGAGGGCAAGACAGGGACCTTGGAGAGTCCCGCGGCGCCGTCAAGAACAATCCCCAGGCGGGGGTGTCAGGAGGTGAGTCCCCTGCCCGTCCAGTTCCTCACGCGTTAGACCTTGGACTGTCACCGTTCCAAAGCGGGGGGCGGAGGGAAGGAATCTGGCCGTAGGCAGCCGGACGGCACGTCGGGAAGGCGGGGAGGTTCTCAGCACGCGGACCGACGTGGAGGTGTTCACGGGGCAGTGACAAGATAAGGGGGGGGGGGTGCCCCGGATTGGGCGATTTTATGCACATGACGATCAGAAGTCATTTCCGGTCTTATTCTGGACTCTGAGAAACCGACCGCAGAGGACGTTTTGGGGGTCGCTCGGCGAAAATCGAATATGTCACGGAAAATGGAAAGGGCACGTAGAGTTTCCTCAGATAGAAAGGGGGTTCGTGAGGCAGCAGAGAGGTCGGACCCCTTTTGGGTAAAGGTATTTGTATGCAATGGGGAGATCTGGCCCGGTACGTATCAGGGGGTCACTAGAGGTTATCACTGGGTAGTAAGGATGATGCTGTTATTTACGTATTTCTGAGTTCTGCGGGTTTAAGTGTTTCCCGATGCACGTGTATTGCTTCTGTAATGATAAAAAGTGATTAAGTTTTAAAAAGTGACCGGCATTAGGTCAGAAAGGTGACCCCTTCCTACCAGGTATCGCTTTTCCGCACAGGTAACCGCCAGACGAGACGATACATTACAAGTGCAGGTCACGTTCTCCTTGCTAAACTCTCGAAAAAAATTCACTCCCCCCCTAAAAAAAAAAAAAAAGTGCTTTCCTGGTCTCAGAACTCAGATTCTATTTCAACTATTGTCCCTGGGTTTCATTCTGTCATGAATTTTAAAATGCCGTATTTCTCCTTGAACTTACAAGAAATTACCTCTCATGCTTAGACGTTTGCGGACGGGTGCAAAGCGAGTCTTTGTGCTTCCGTGATTAAGTGCTAAGTCACAGCTCGGATGGAAAGGTCACAAGAAGACCCCTTCCGCGTTACATAAGTGAGAGATACTATGCTGGATACGTTAGTTCTACCTCTAGAAGCAGAGGAATGCTACCATATTCCAGCCCCTTGGGGTTTATCAGAGGTATGGATAGGGTTATAAATATATAGCTACACTTAGCTTACATATGTGTGATTATTATAACACTGGTTACGGCAACCACTAATGAAAAGTTTGTTCAGGGCTTACCGTTCTCAGAAACACATCGGGACATCCAATCCTCACAACCCAATAACGTAAATATTAGTTTCATCTTACACACAAGGGAACAGAGGTGCGAACAGTTTAAATAACTCACTCACAGACTCATGTAATTTAGGGTCCTACGATTGAAGTCCAGGGAGTGTGATCTCAATCTCTCTCTCTCTCTCTCTCTCTCTCTCTCTCTAAAAATAACAACAAAACATTTGATGAAAAAGATCAAAATAAGTTGAGACGAGATTATATATATTGATCTTTTCCATCAAACGTTTTTGGTGTTATGTTTAAAATCGGAAAGGCTTAGCTTTTCTTTCTGTCTCGACGCCACCACGACGTTTCCGATCGTCTTAGCAGGAACCGCCGGCGCCTGGAGCTGGCCACTGCATTCACCCCCAGCAGGACCCACTAAGGTGGGCGGAGGCGAGCCGTGTCCGTGGAACGCGGCACGGGGACCGAGCCGGACTCGGGGTCCAGGTGGGGTGCTTAGCGGTGGCCGCGCCTCTCCGGAGCTGCTGGGAACCAGGTGTCACTAAGGACAGCTGAGTGGGCGTCAGCTCGGCTGTCCCACGAGCCGCTCTGAATGGAATCCGCCGTGTTGTTCATTGTCTGTTTGTCCATTCGGGCCGTCTTTACCTTTATTCTGTGCCCGCGGAGTGGTGAAGAGCCACTTCTCCATTGCTAAAACAGCTTTTTCTGTCGTAGGAGACGTGGCCATCAGTGAAATAGCTTTTCTATCCTAGGAGAGGTAACCAGGAGACTTCCAGAGACAGAAGCCTACCTGCCTTTGAGTTCTGCCTTATGACACGATGTTCCAACTCTCAGGGGTGGTTGTGTGTGTGTGTGTGTGTGTGTGTGTGTGTGAGCATATTTAGACAGTCGCAGTCTATGAGTCTGCCATGTCCGGTTTGTATTGCCTTTTGCTTTTCTCGTTGGTTAAAAGATACGAACACAAACACATAGACCTCTCTTTTTTCTGGTGTAAGGGTCAACCGTGCCGGTCACCCGTTTGTGCAAGTGACCTCAGACGGTTAAACGAATGCGTGTGCTCGTGGAATCACCAAGGAGCCGTGCCGGTTAGCGATGCGATGGGGAACGGGACCTTGCTAACAGCGTGGGCTGGAGAACGGAGATGCGGTCTGCATTGCGGGCATCGGAGGAGGCGGATGTCAAGGGGGCGTTTTGACAGACAGATGGGATGTAAATGAGGGTGAGGTACGGGGCAAAGTCATTACAGCTCCAGAGAGGAGCGTGGCTCCCGATCGAGAAAAGGTCCCCCGAAAGGGTGACCTGGAGTCGAGTGGGGTGGGGGGGACTCCGGTGATATCGGGGAACAGGGTGAGCTCTCGGAGATGCGGCAGAGCCGAGTCACGGAAAAACACGGTGCTTCCCAACTATGATGCAGATATAACGATTTATACCGACAATATAATGTATATACTATTAAGAATTATTATGTATTGTAATATGTTATTTTGAATGATGGGAATAGTTCATATTCTTCAAACGGTCACTTACATTTTTGTGTGTGTGATATCTTGCCCCCTTAAGGAGATTTCACGCTTGGGTATGGGGAAGCTTTAGGTCACTCTCAAAATTAATGCAGAATATTTATTAAAATCTCTTTAAGTGTATGATAAGCAGAAACACGGATGAAATCACCATCATCGCCATCATCATCACCACCACCGTCATCTGCACCTGTAATATCAACATCACCACTATCGTAACCATCACCATCACCATCACCATCATCAGCATCATCATCAGCACCGTCACAGATGAGCATGTTCTATTTCACGAAAAGGAAACAGGAGAAAATATATAGTTGAGGCTGAGTGAAATAAATCAGCGGGTAGGCAGGAACAAGATTCCGGGTCAAGGTAGACGCGCTCTATTTTACCTTCCTCTGAGCGCTGAACTTTCCCTGAGTACTTTCTGCAGGTCAAGGCCAGTCGAGTGGAGGTTGATCCAAAAAGAGATAATGACGGACCCAGATCTTTGTCCTTCAGAAGTTAACAAAATCCATCGCATGCGTTTATGGGTATTTCTTCTAAGCACAGAATACTTGAACTTTTCGTCGGCTCAAAATCTTCCAAGAAATCATCTCTGAGATACTTCCTTTTAATTCGTGGTCTCCTGCCTGGTGATTCGGAAGGATCGGCCCATGAACAATGCAAAGTCAACTCAATGGCAACAAATGACAGTTTACACTGAGGAATCAGTTTACGACCGTCGGGCTGGGAGATCAAGGCCGCCAGATTCCTGGGGCTGAAGAGCACACTTAATTTTTTACCAATTGCAGATTTCCCAGTGGAAATTCTTGAGGGAAAACTGTTATAGACATCAAGCCCATAAAAGTAATAATTAGAACTTTTCAGTCCTTTTCCTCAAGGGCGTTTCTGGAGGAGCAGGGAGAGGATTCTTTTTAAGTAACGGATTAATTTAGCAAACGTCTGTATTTAACACTGGCTGCCTTTTGGAGAGGAAGTGAGGTGGAAAGCCTGCAATTCGGAATAAACGGGGACAAGGCGGGTGTCTCCGAACCAGGTGGTTCTGGGGTTTGCCGCTTCCCCTAAACGTACTCGGGTAAGAAGACAGTGTTCGAGACTCTTAACATGCAAAACTCCGTGTCATTTTCAAGGCCAGAGTTCCCAGTGGGGACACTTGCAAATGTAGAAAAAATGAAGTGAGAAGAGTTAGTAGTATTCTACAAAAAGGGGCAATTTTTGTCCCACACGAAGGGTTGCCAGATGCTATATTGCACAGGGCACATTTATGCACTTAATTATTTGTTCTTTATCTGAAACTGAAATTTAACCGGGTGCCCTGTGTTTGTATTTGCTGCACCTGGTGACTCGCTCTCCATCAGGACACTGAGAAGTACCTGGAGATATCTTTGGTTGTCGAGACGCAGGGTGGACGGTGGTGGTGTTGAGAGTCACAGAATGCATAGGACAGCTCCCTTTGCAGTGGACAACGAGCCGGTCCCCAGCCGTCCGCTGTGTGAACACGTCCACACCACGATCTGCTTTGTCCGCCTCAGGGGAGGATTCGAACTACAACATCCCCAAACTTCCTTTCCCCATCGAACGTGCTAAGACAAACCCACCGAGTTTCGAGTGTTTTGGGAGGTTTATTCGCCTCCCAAAACACTCGAAATATTTTATCCGAAACCATTAATAATTTACAGGCAAAATGTGCCTAGTGTCCACTTTTCGGGGACAGCTGCTCGTTTCAGGGGCGACACACGTGTCTCTGCAAACTCGGAGCTTGCTTGGAGAGGGCAGTCACAGAATACACGTTTACTCGAGAACCCGCAAAGCATCCGGCACAGGACCAGACAGAATACAGGACCGCGGCTCCTTAGGACCGGAGCAACGGCGGAGCCACGCCTTCCGGGTGAGACAGGGCGCCCTGCTCACCGCCTGCGGCCCCGGGGCCGTCCCGTCTGACCCCAGCGCCGGGCGGCGAGGCGTCCAGGAGCGCGAACAAGGAGGCGGCGATTCCGTTCGAGGTCCATGTTCGCGATAGTGACGAAGAGCCGAAGTCTTCCAGGCGTCTTCCGCAAGTTCCAGTACTCTCCCAGGAAGTCGGCCAGTGCCGGTCTCTTCTCTCAAAGTGGCAGAGTCTCTAGAGACAACGAACAGCGGTTCACGCGACCCAGGGCGGAGGCGGGGAGGGCGACCGAGCCGCGGCTTCAGACGTGAACCTGTCACGTGCGTCCTGCGCCTCCCCGGTGGCGCGACCCCAGCGACGGGCGCTCGTACCGCTCCGCGCGGCCACCGGTCAGTCACGTTCCGGGAGAATCGAAGACTCGTCCTCGATCCTGCCGCCCGCCCTGTCGGTCAGCACGTCCTGTCCCCTCCTCTCGGCGGACGGATCCGTTTCGACCCGACCGCCCTCCACGACGATAAGGCCGCGGAGGGCAGGAGAAATAACACGGGTCAAAGAAAGACGCTTCCGTCTGCACGAGGCTTCCCGGGTCGATCCCGAACCCTCGGCGGCCGACGAGCACGTCGTTCTGCACATTTGCTGAAGAAGGTTGTGGCCGCGTTTCCCTCCGTTTCTGTGAAGACAAATTTCACAGAACACGTTCACGCACACGTTGTCACCCCCTGATGCTTTGCGGATTCTCCCGCAGACGTGGCACGTCGTAGCATTGCGTTCCGGAAAAATCGCCAAGGGCAAGCACGCCTCGAATCTCTCCCACCGAGACCGGGGAGGACGGAGTTAACATTTCCTCCCTCTTCCGCCAGGCCTTATCTGCAGAATACTCTTTTGTGGCCACGGGAGGCTGGCTAGACAAATGTCACTCAGCCCTCGGGGACCGCGGGGCTCTCCCGGCCCGAAGCGCCCTGCATTGTTCCGGGCCTCGCGACGATCATCGTCGCAGCTGCCGTTTCTGCCGAGGCGTCTCGGAGCTGGCGCCGCAAAGAGCAGGCGACAGCTCCTCATTCGCCGAGAGACACCGCCGGGTGGGTGACTTTTACCGCCGCCCGCGGGGACGCCGATCGGGAGCCCGCGATATCACAATGAGGCAGACGCCGTCTTGCCGGGAGCTTTCAAAGACTGACTCTCTCTCTCTCCCTGTGTCTACAACACCCTGGATTCAGTCCACGGGGGGAAAAAAGCAATAATCCAAAAGGAAAGAGCCTCACATCAAAGATCACATGCGGGAGGGTGTGTTTGGGCTCGTTGACCGGTATCCAAAAATTATCCCGGGAGACATCAAAGGACTTTGATATTTGTTCGTGATTCCAAGACCAGTCGCTTCGAAGGTTTCCCATGGAGTCTGGGGCTAGGGGACCCCACGTGAAGACTGCTTAACCCGCAGAGTCTCCTTTGGGCCCTGACGAAGGTCTCTCGGAACGAGACAGGCCCAGAACCCCGAGACGCATGCTTCCGTGGTTTGGCTTCTAATACGTCACGCGAAATGGACCTCGCACGACAAGGAAAAGAGACTTGACTTTAGCTGGAGACTCTTTCGCCGCGACCTCGTGAGCCTCTAGAGTCCCTTCGGGGTCCACACGTCTGTGAGGCCGTGACACGACACCGAGACCAGGGCCGCGTTGTTGAAATGCACTTCTCCGGCCTCGGAGAGGATGCTGATGGAACCGACCGGCCGAAACCTGCTGGACGCGGGCCTCACCCACATCTGAAGCCCGAGGCGTGTGGAGAAGCCCAGCTTCTCTGAAGGAGCCGTGTGACCAGCAGCAGGAGCGTCCCCCGGGGTCAGAGACGCAAGCCCTCGACCTGCGCCTTCCGACTCGGTCTGGGTTCCATCCGCGTCTCCACAGACATTGGTCTGCGGGCGTTTGGCTTACAACCTCCGGGGGGGCATTCGGAAGAAAGCGGCCCCCATATCGTTAATTCGTCATTTTGTAATTATTTTGTGCGCTGACGAGACGCCCTCTGAGCTCGGTGCCTCCTTTCTGATCAGTGTCTCAGTGCTTTTTTAAAAATGTAAACAGACCCTTTTTAAGGAGAAATGTTATTATTTGCATACGTAAAGACCCCTGATCGCCGCCAGTGCAAATCCAGCAATAGTGCCTTAAAGTAAAACGCTGATTATCTCCTAATAAACGCACACGTCATTGGGCAGACATTATCACCCACCGTGAGACGTGCATTTAACTTAAAACATATGGACAAATAAACAGACCGTATCCTCAGATACAGAAAAAAAGTCTTTTGTTATCCTCTCTTAATCCTTCTCCACCTTGCCTCGTTCAAAACAATCTTTTTAATTCAGAGGAAGAATCACTCGAATTCAGTTTGACATGGTTTCTCAAATAATTAACTAATTTAGTTTCTTGTTTGTTTTCCCTCTGCGTTCTGAAAAATGTTCTTTAATATCCATTTGAGAATGAAAGCAATTAATAAGCTTTATATTTCTGGCATCGGCCTAAAACGAACACAACAAAACCAGGAACTTATTCAATCTTCAGTGATTAAGAAAACGTCTTATCAGGACGCTCCGAGGATTAAGTTATGAATAATAGAATGATACACAAAACCCTTTCTCGTGCGTTTTGCAGTCAACCCTGAGGAATCAATCATGAGCAGCACAAGGTCTCGCCCGGCTCTTTCAATAAAAAATGAAACCGTCTGGCAGGATCAAAGCCAGTGATAAAATTGAAAAATCCGGTGCCGATACCGGGAGCCAAAGTGAACAACGCATCCCGCAAACTAATTTGCCGTCGCTCGGTCATTCCGAAGAGGCACCTATAGGTCCGGCTGTTCCCGGTGCTCCAGGAGGCGTGAGGGAGAATCCGGCCAGTGGCCGTGTCTGAAATAGCAAAGTAGTGTCACGAACCCCAACGTCCATCCGCGGCGGCTCAGAGGAAGATGCGGCACAGACGCGGTCCACACTGCGCGGGGGAGAGTTCCACGAGGAAGGTTTCCTGCTGTGTGACCGTGCGGATCCGTCTGGGGCGACGGCGTCCAGAGGAAAGGCGCCTCGCGAAAGACCCAGAGCGCGTGAGCCCCCCGCAGAGTCCGAGGCGTACGAAAAACAAGCGTAGGATGCAGGATACATAAAGGCGAGGCCATGAATGTTCAACAGAGATTAAATAATTCCATTGAAGATGTGCATAAAACCGGCCGTATACCAGAGTATAAGGGGAATTTCAATGCGTTTAAAATGGCATGCACATTCCCTCTGTGATCACAGTTCCATTACGTGAGACGTCACTAAGAAAAAGAAGATAGTTATTTTATGAAAGCAGATTTTCAAATGTATGTTGGGGGAAATTATACATGTGATCCCAATTAAATCATAGTTTGCATGTAAAATCAGCAATCCATTGCTCCTCAACCAATAAACGCAACATTACGTTACTTGAAACCATGATCCTTGTATTCGCTCATGATTCTAGAGCACGGGTCCCCAACCCCTGGACCACGGACCGGTACAGTTCGGTGGCCTGTTAGGAACTGGGCCACACAGCGGTAGACGAGCAAGGAAGTCTTCCTCGGTATCTGCAGCCGCTCCCCGGCGCCGGCATCGCCGCCTCAGCTCCACCTCAGATCATCAGGCGTTAGGTTTTCATAGGAGCACTGGTCCCTGGTGCCACAAAGGTCGGGGGCCGCTGTCTAGAGGTCGGCAGGTTGGGTTGGGTTCGCCTGGTGATTCTTCTGCTCCATGGAGAATGTTCACCGTCTGGGAGGTGGGTCCAGATCCTTTCCAAATGGTCTCGGTTTCCAACACGGAGCCAGAGGGAGCCGCAAGGTCCTTCCAGCCCTCCACCCAGGGCTCCCAACTCTTTGCATTTCTAACGCTCTCTTGGTCCAGGTCAGTCCCAGAACAAGAGCAGGCTCAGGGAAGCGAAGAAGTAGAACTTATCTCTCCATAGAAGAGGCCACAAAGCCTCACCAGTGAGGACTGTACCCATAGGGAGGGCAGGAATTTGGGGGGGCTAGCTTGTTTGCGATTGACTCCACTGAATAGCAGTTTAATTAATACAGACTTGCACATTGAGGAGGTTCTGGTAAGGGGGGAGTTTGTGGAGAGACATAGATATCAATTATAGATAGATGATATAGATAGATACAGGTGTAGAGGTGGAGGAAGAGATGGAAATAGAGATAGAGATAGAGAGAGACAGAGAATGATAGAGATACGGATGGATAGAAAGTAGATACATCATAGGAGGGTAGATATGTAGGTAGATAGATAGATAGATAGATAGATAGATAGATAGATAGATGATAGATAGATAGAATCTCTCATGCTAAGACAGGATTCAGATATAAATGATGATATAGATATACTTATGTAAATGTAGATATGTGAATGGATACAAAATAGA